>NC_058406.1:122947096-123006484 GCF_002201575.2 Neomonachus schauinslandi | reverse complement strand
CCCGGAGTTTGGTTTCTGGAGCTCACTATCTTTCCTCAGCTTCCCTTTGTTCATTCACTCATCAAACATTTAGTGAACACATTTTATGCATCAGACAGTATGCTATAACCTTCTTTTTTCCTCTTTTCTAAAAGCATTTTAGGTTGCAGTTATGAATAGAGTTGCTATAAACAAACAAAAAACATTCTAGGATTTGTGGGTTTTTTTTCTGCCCTTGTCTTAACACTCAGCACCAAGTCTTTAATACCACTCATATTGTGAGGTCAAGGCTAGGTCAAAGGCCATCTTAGATAACTGCGTTAAACCTAGCCTTGACCCTTAAAGGGTTTTGTGATTTGCCATAGGAGAGTGTTACGGACATTGATACAGCTGTTCTGGGCTTGGCTTAGCTTCCCATTCATACATTCATTCATTCAACAAACATTTGGATGATTGCCATATTCCAGACATTAGACACAAAGATTATTGAGACTGTGTGGAATAGTAGGGAAGAAAGAAAGGTTAAGAGAAATGTACAACATGGCATGTTTGGGCTTTTGATAGGAAGGACGCGTTTGTAGGTTTTAGCTCCTCTTTCAATTTTCAGAGTTAGAGAAAAAAAGAGCAAGTGTCAAAAGGTGTTAAACGGTAAACAGTGAATTCTCACTTTAATTTCCTTATGCTGGGAGCCGGTTTTTTCTTTCACTTTGCCAGTGATAATTCTGGATTTATAATAGGTACTCAATACATAATTGAACGAATAAACCTGTTAAATAGACTTTTCTAAATTTAAAAAAGGATTAATGTTGGCTGTTAGATTCAAGGTGAACAAGATTAGTAAGATTGGGATTTGTGGCTTAAAAAAAAATCTTAGGCAAGTAGGCGAGTGGTGGTCTCCAGCTTGCATTTGTATCATCTTTATGTTAGGCAAGATTTTGCAGTGTCAAGAAAAAGAAAGCCTACCAAAGATGTACAAATATATGTGAATATATTTTAACAGTACAGCAAATGGTTGCACATCTTTTGGGTTTTTTTTTTTTCCCCTTTGTTTTTTCTCTTTGTTGGTTTCCCTACCTTCTTTTGTCCCATAATGCAGACAGATCCCATATTTGGTCATCAGACTCTGCTTTTCTCTTTATACCCACTTTCTATGCCATTTCATCCACTCTCATTCTGTCAGCTGCCACTTTTGTGCAGATGGGTCTCAGAGGTACATCTTTATTCCTTTCCTTTTCAGAGCTCCAGACTGAAATCTCCAACCACTTGGTGGGCTCTTCCACAATACTCTAAAGTCAGTATGTCTAAGACTAAGACTTTTACACATAATCTTCCTGAAAATTTGCTTCTTCCGTTATCCATCCATCCACATTTTTTTTCCCCAATAAAAGTTTATGGAAGGCCTTTCATGCTCAAGGTACTATGCTGGACTTTGGGAATACAATGGTTAGTAAAAACAGTCTCAGTTGATGTTATCATCATTCTAGTCTAGTTACTCTGGCCTGAAACTATGATGTTCATCCTTGACTTTTCTTAACTCCAAATCCAGTCAGTCTAAAAGTTCTGTTAAATGTGTTCTTATATTGTATCCTTTTCATTCCCACTATCACTACCTTATCCCTAGACTGGGTCTCTTCCATCTACTTCTCCAGATCCTCTCTCTACTCTGCTATTTGCCCCTGGCTTCCAGCTGGTTGTGGTTAGCAAGAAGCAATGACAGAAGATCGGAGGGTGTAAAGAGTTTAAGGTGAGGGCCTGTATGCCCCTAGTCCTCTGCAGATTGCCATGGGTTGGCTGGTTCCCCTAAAAGGCTGTAGCTCCAATCAGGCAGCTCTTTCCATTTAGCCACACACACTCTCTTAGCTCCTCTAATTGCTTCCCTGGTTCCTGCAGGCCTAGAGGTTGGTATGGCTCTTGCTGTTGTGTCACTACTCTTTGTGAGTTTCCTTAAACCACGCTCACATCTTTGTAATATTCCCTTTGTTGATCTTTGTTAAATTACCCAGTTTGACTGCTACCTGTTTCCAGCCAGGACCTGATTGATACCCAGGGAGCTATTCTAGGAGCATCCTTACAGTTCCTTCCCTTCATTCTCTCTTCAGGTCAGTGCAGGGGATTTGTCTTCTACTGATCTGGCAAAATCACTCTTCTCATAAACTCCCTTCTCTACCTAACAAAATAATGATTATGCTTGGTCTTGGATGGTCATGATCTGGCCCCAAATAGCCTCTTTACTTCATGGCATGATAGTGCTCCTTATGCTTGTTTTTTAAATATTTCTTCCCCA
This sequence comes from Neomonachus schauinslandi, assembly GCF_002201575.2. Taxonomy (NCBI): domain Eukaryota; kingdom Metazoa; phylum Chordata; class Mammalia; order Carnivora; family Phocidae; genus Neomonachus; species Neomonachus schauinslandi. Next base: position 123,004,221 of record NC_058406.1, on the reverse strand, counting down.
TTCCTATTTTTCTTTCTTTTTTTTTTTTTTAAGATTTTATTTATTCATTTAAGACGCAGAGATACAGAGAGAGAGAGAGAAAGCATGAGCAAGGAGAGAGGCAGAGGGAGAGGGAGAAGCAGGCTCCTCGCTGAGCCAGGAGCCCGATGTGGGGCTCCATCCCAGAACCCTGGGATCATGACCTGAGCTGAAGGCAGACGCTTAACCATCTGAGCCACCCAGGTGCCCCCATTCCTATTTTTCTATCTTAGCTACCTTCCTAGAGGTAGCTAAGAACATTCCTTAAGAAAGGCAAAAATGAGGCACAGGACAGAACAATCAACAATTATATTTTTGTAGCACCTATTGAAAAGTCTTTCAATAACAAAAGTGAACTTATAGGGAGATTTTTTTCTCTGCAGTCAAGGGGCTAGAAGGTTAAAGGCATGAAAGTGATACCTTTATGTTCCCTCAGAACATAACTACTTTGTCCAGCAAAACATTTTTGTAAGCATTTTTTTTCATTTTTTTGATGGTGCATTAACTTAGATTTACTTTCTAAATGTTTCTCAGTTGCCCCTTTTTGGTAGCGGAAATTGTTAGGGATGATTCAATCTTTAATCCTGCTGTGAACATAGTTATTTTGAGTATTTTTGTCTAGGAAGTTCAATGTGCCAGTAATTTGATAAAATAGCAGAAAAGAGCCCTTCAAATGCTCACATTATTTCCACATGGTTCATTTTTACTGATTTATAATTTTAATTTGGAAGTACTTGAAGGGAAAGTTTAATTTTTGAAGATTTCTTGATCATAGACAAAAATCTGTGTATTCATATGCTTCAGTTTTAGCCAGAAACCTACATAAAAATCTATTGTTTTGTTTTACAAATGAACATAGAAGATAGAGCATTAAGATTTTGTATAGTTAGTATAAAAGCAGATAGAATAACTACCGAACATTGTACATTTGTCTAGAGGGAACTTTGGATTTGAGGATAGTAAAAATGATGGTAGCATTTTAGAATTGACTTAAGTTGATTTGCTATCTGTAAAATACACAACAGTTTGTTTTTCAAAAATTCGCAAATGCAGTTTACCAAGAAAACTGCATTTCCCAAAATCTTATCACTACCTGTAAGGTATGTAAGCACCACTGGCTGATGGTTTTCCTTCATAAGACTTCTTTTTTTAAAAAAGATTTTATTTATTTATTTGACAGAGAGAGAGAGAGACAGCAAGAGAGGGAACACAAGCAGGGAGAGAGGGAGAAGCAGGTGTCCCACTGAGCAGGGAGCCTAATGCGGGGCTGGATCCCAGGATCCTGGGATCATGACCTAAATTGAAGGCAAACGCTTAATGACTGAGCCACCCAGGTGCCCCCTTCATTAGACTTCTTCACTAAATCCCAAGGGAATGAGATTGGTGTTTGGCTTTAGACTTTACCTGTATAAGAAGTTCAATATAAGAATGAAAGATTGATTTAAAAAGGATAACTGAAGTTCCAGAACTTTAGGGATATTTGCACTCAAAGAACCCAACAACAGAATTTAGATCCATTTATTTAAAAAATCTTTTTTTTATTATATTTTAACTTATGAAAGTAAAATTGCAATGAGCAAGAGATCTTTTTGTGTTTTTCTTAATTAATGGAGTCTGAACAGTTTTTGAAAACTTTAGAGTAGATTTACTCCAGATTAGGCAATTGAGCCCTGAATTCCTTTCCCCTAAGGAGAGCAACTTCATTGCCATGCAGATTTCAATTTGTCTTTGCAGTTATAGGCCATATGTGAACGAATATTAATCTGCCAATAAATTTTTTCTGCTATATTTCCCACATAAGCATATCAAGAGTACATAATGAAGTTATTGTTATGCCAAATAAACATTAATTCTTGGTCCCTCCTTTTTTTTTTTTAAGATTTTATTTATTTATTTGAAAGAGAGAGGGAGAGAGTGAGCACAAGCAGGGGGAGCAGCAGGCAGAGGGAGAGGGAGAAGCAGGATCCCCGTGGAGCAGGGAGCCTGATGTGGGGCTCGATGCAGGGCTGGATCCCAGACGCTTAACTGACTGAGCCACCCGCGTGCCACTTCTTGGTCCCTCTTAATCCAGAATTATTTCTAAACATTGTTAAGCCCATTATTTTTTAGAATACACCTATGAAAAATAAAAACAGTGGATAGAAACATTAAAAATATGACCACATATAGAGGAAATGCTGTAGCCTAAACTTTTTCTAGGTGTTTTCCTTGCTAAAGAAAGCAAAGGAAAAAACCTCTTTTGTGGCAAGTAGGTGTGACACTGTCCTTGACAGCATCCAGAAGTGCACCGCAGCCTCATCTAGGTTCCTGTGAGCCACTTGGTAATGCAGAAGATCCAGTTGCTTGTGGTGTGTGTACTTTCCCCCAAGGCCTAAGAAAGACTTATTATTTAGAATGTTTAAGTAACATTCCTGGCATTTTCCAGTATTTATGGTACTTACCTCATTATCTAGGATAGTATGAATTTTCAGCTGGGCAAGCTGACTTCTTATTGTGGGTCCCAGGTTTCCTTCTCTGGAAAGCCTATGGATTTTAGAGGTGAGGCATTTTAGGTTTCAGGCTTCAGTTTAGTCACCTGAAAAATGAAAGGTTTTGACTAGGTGGCCTTTACCATTCATCTCTAAGGTATATTTGTTAAAAACCTGTGCTCTTCAGGCACTCCAATATTGTTTTTCCTATAATTTCCAATATATCCCATTTTACAAACCTCCCCCTCTTCCTGAGTCATTATCTCATTTCCTAGGTTGGTTGTATGACTCCACATAGTGAAACAGGTCCTTGCGTGCATAAGGAGACTGACTACACAAGTGTTAATCAGTTTTTAATAATGTGGAGGTTGATTATTGTGTTCTAAAAATTGCTCATGATGCTTTTCTTTCTCTTTTTCTTTCAGTTTTTTCCCCTTCCATTAAACTTCTTTGAGAATTGGAAGGTAGGGTGGAGAATGAGCAGGGCATAATCCATTTTACTATTTGTTAGCTGTTCTGGAAAAATGTCTCATAGGGAAGAAGACAGAAGATATATTTATGAGAATGAAAGATTGTGGATTGACTTTATTTGTGTCTATCTGGGCCCAAGATCTAGAACTGATGATGTTCTTCAATTGGTTACAGTTGTAGAAATGTTTTTTAAAAAGCTTCCAAGTTAGCTCCCTCACATAATAAAATTGGGGCAGTTTTGTGTTCCCTGGTTTGGTGTTGCTTCAGATAAAGCTAGTGAGAGAATTTCAATACAAGGAAGGTAAAGTAGGATAAAATATAATAATGTTGCTGGTATGTTTAGTAACTATCATTCTGAGAATAAGTAAGTCTTAGTAATTTCTAGCCTGATTACCTGGGAACAAATTCCCCAAGGGATCATCACCCCATCTGAAAAATGGGCTAACATTATTTCTCAATTTTGGAGTTCTGTGAGTTGGAGATAAATTATTCAAACACACTTTTGCAAAGAAACCTAGAGAGATAGTCAGGAGACAGGTTCTGGCTCCATCTCTGTTACTCTCTATACTTGTGCATGGCTTTGGTAAGTCACGTCACCTCTTTGTGTGTCTGTTTCCTTATCTATGAATTGAGCTTCACTAGCTTCTCTCTGTGCTGCTTCTAGCTCCATGCAGCAACCTGTGCTTTTGTTAAGATGGTCTCAGGTAGAAAGAGTGGGTGATGGTGAAACATACACTTGAAGACAGAGGTTCTTAATTGGGGTTCCATGGGTGAGCTTCAGAGGGACAGGAATCTCCTGATGTTTTAGGCAAATGTGTATGCATATGCATTTTTGTGAATAGATCTTTTTTTTCCCCATTAGATTCTCTAAGGCATCTGTGACTCTCTACCCCTCCTTCAGAAGTTTAAGAACTACTGTACTGTGTAGAAGAGGGAGATAAATTAAAGCTAAGGGGAATAATGGTAAAAGCTTTATGAAAGAAGAGGATCTGGAGTTGGCCTTTGAGCCTGGGTAGGGTTTGAATAGATGGGAGGAGGAAGAGGGGTGTTCTAGTAGATGTAACAAGAGGAATAAAGGCATGTATACCAGGAGCAGGTATAATGTATCAGACACAGATTATCTTTATAAATTCTCAAAATAGGACTAGGAGGTGGATATTAATGGTATCCTTATTTTATTGATGAGAAGACTGATTATCATCAGGGTTAAGTAGCTTACCCAAGGTCTTGCAGTTAGTAAATGGTAAACCAGGATGTGAACCCTTTTAGTCTAATCCCAACAATTATCATATAGTTTTTTCTCCTTTAATCATTTAATGTAGTAAATTATATTTATATACTTCATAGATTTTGCATTCTGGGATAAACCCAGTTTGATCATGATGTATTATCTTTTTTATACTGCTAATTTTGGTTTGCCAACATTTTGTTTACATTTCTGTATCTATATTCATGGGTGAGGTGGGCCTGTAATGTTCTTTGATTGGTTACAGTTGTAGAAATGTTTTTTAAAAAGCTTCCAAGTTCCATGAATCTATATTCATGGGTGAGGTGGGCCTGTAATTTTTCTTCTTTGTACTATCTTTGTCTTGTTTGGATATCAGTATTATATAGTAACTTCACTAAATTGGGGAGTATTCCTTTTTCTGATCGCTGGTAGAGTTTGAATAAGATTGGAACATCTGATTATTTGAAAGTGTGGTAGAATTCACCTATAAAATTATCTAGGTTTGGTATTACCATGGTGATTTTAAGGTTCTGATCCCATTTTAAAAGATGAACCCATTTGACTTCTCAAAAACAGTAGGATATGTATTTCTAGAAATTTATCTATTCTAACATCTCAAATTTACTGGTATAAAATTTTTATAATAGTCTCTTTAAAAAATTCTCCTCTTTATCTAAAGTTATATCCATCATATCACTCCTAATATTATTTTGTCTATTCTCTTTTTTCTTGATCAATCTTACTAGAGATTTTCTATTTTATAAGTTTTCACAAAGATCCATTTTTCAGCTTTATTGATACTCTCCATTATATCTTTAACATGTTAATTTCTACTTTTATTAATCTTCAACTTAGATTTTATTTTGTTATTCTTTTTTTAAACTTCTACAGTTAGACTTAAGTTCATTAGTTTTCATACTTTATTTCTTAATATGTAAATATTTAAAGCTGTATCTTTCCCTTCAAGTAATGCTTTTACTGCTTCTTATAACATTTTGATTTATGATACTTTGAATTTCATTTAGTTCTCTGTATTTTCCTGGAATATATTTTTTCTTCCTTTTATATTCACCTTTTCTACATCTTTATGATTTAGGTATGTTTCTGGTGAGTAGCTTATAGCTAGAATTTTAAATTCCACCTGACAGTCTCCATCTTTTAACTGGGAAGTTTAATCCATTAACTTTCAATGGAATTTAGCATATATGTTTGGGTTTGTTTTAATCTGTCTTTTATTTTATATATATATATTTTATTATGTTATGTTAGTCACTATACAGTACATTATTAGTTTTTGATGTAGTGTTCCATGATTCATTGTTTGCATAAAACACCCAGTGCTCCATGCAGTACGTGCCCTCCTTAATACCCATCACCAGGCTAACCCATCCCCCCCTCCCCTCCCCTCTAGAACCCTCAGTTTGATTCTCAGAGTCCATAGTCTCTCATTGTTCGCCTCCCCCTGTGATTCCCCCCCTTCATTTTTCCCTTCCTTCTCCTAATGTCCTCCATGCTATTCCTTATGTTCCACAAATAAGTGAAACCATATGATAATTGACTTTCTCTGCTTGACTTATTTCACTTAGCATAATCTCCTCCAGTCCCATCCATGTTGATGTAAAAGTTGGGTATTCATCCTTTCTGACGGCTGAGTAATATTCCATTGTATATATGGACCACATCTTCTTTATCCATTCATCTGTTGAAGGGTATCTCTGTCTTTTAAAAATTTGCCCTCTTCTCCTTTTTTATTTCTCTCTATTTTGAATGATAGCGTATTTGTTTTTAATCTTCCATTTTTTCTCTAATTATTTAGAAGTTAGGCACTGTTTTCCTTTTCAAGGTTTTATTTGATTTTTTCCATTTATATTTAACTTAATGAGTTGTGAGTTAATCAATGTCTTAACACTCCTGACTGAATAGTAGAAGGTACTGAACTTTGATCATCCTCTATCAGATTATTCACTATTGCTAGCCAGTATTTTAGTTTTATTTTTTTAAACTTTTAAATTAGCATCATTATAGTTATAGGTGATATGTTTAAATTTATCAGTTTGTATATTTATCAATATCTTTGCTCATTTTTTCTTTTTGTCTCTTAAAACTTTTTTGAGTTTGTTTTCTTTCTTCCTGAGGTACATCCTTATAAAATTCCTTCATTAAGTTTCCTTATGGCAAACTCTTGCATTTTTTATTTATCTGAAAATGTTTTTAGTTTACCCTAGTTAATAAAAGATTGTTTATTTGAGGATGCAGTTCTCAATAGACAGTTACTTTCTTTTAGCACTTCGAAGATACTTCATCTTTTGGTTTCCATTCCTGCTCTTGAGAAGTATGCTATTTTTCTTATATAAACATAATACCACCATGTATTTTGACATAATTATATCTTTTGCTAGATTCATGGATCCCAATTGTTTCTTATACTTTAGACCCCTACAATGAATTTATTATTTAGTTTTAATTTTCTTTCAATTGAGGTATTCTGTCTTGAATGATTTCCTCAAACAATTTACATATGTGGTATAAATTCTGAGTTCTTTTATGTTTGAAAATGCCCTTCTTCTACCTCTTGTGGTTTAGCCCTGCCTATTACTGGGCCTTCCTTTCCCTCCTTTAAATGTATTCATGTTAAGACATATCACACCAGAGCGATGACAGCAAGTAATTCAAAGGTTTATTACTCACTCAGGCGTAGGCAAGTTGAGGGAGGCTCCAGAGGGAGGAGACCCACCAATGAGAAGGTTCTCCAACTTCGCTATAAATGATATTCTGGCCAGGCATAGAATTCTTGGATTATATTCACTTCTTTCAAAAGTCTCTAAACAGTATTCCTTTTCTCTTTTTTTCTCTTGAACTCTAGTATTATCAGTGAAGAATGTGATAGCTCTTCTGATTCTCTTTCCTTTTTAAGTAATGTGATCTCTTTTTGGAAGTTTATGTGAATTTTTTTATTCTTTGGAGTTCAGAAATGACACCAGAACGTGCCTAAATGTGTGTCATTTTCCATTAATCCTGTCTGGCACTTGGTTGCCCCTGCTGTTTGAAATTATGCCCCTGCTTTTTTCAGCTCAGGAAAACTTTTTTTTTCATTTTTCCTTTTATTTGATTGTGGCTTGTCTTCTATTCCTTTTCTTCCTTCTGGAATGCCTTTTTTCGTTTGCATATCAGGCTTCTTGAAACTGTCTCCATGCTTCTTTTCATGAATGATTTCCTTTTGTTTGTATTTTTCTCTCTGACATATCTTTTCCATTTGATCTTATAGAGCTTCTAGCTTACTAATCCTGATGACTACTTTGTATTTCAGCAGTAGTATTTTTTGGATTCTTTTGTAGGTTTTAAATTCAGAAGTAAGGTTTATTTTTTTAATTTGCCCAGACGTATTTCTTTCCTTTAAATAAATCTACCCATAAACCAGTCTTTAAAAAAATGAATAAAGAATTGTAATCTGAAAAAAAAAAAATCTACCCAAGAGTTGTCTTCATCAAAATAAAAAGCTTGTGCACAGTGAAGGAAACAAGCACCGAAACTAAAAGGCAACCTATGGAATGGGAGAAGATATTTGTAAATGACATATCCGATAAAGGATTGGTATCTAAAATATATAAAGAACTTACAAAACTCAATACCCAAAACCAAATAATCCTGTTGAAAATGGGCAGACATTTTTTCCAAAGAAGACTTCCAGATGGCCAACAGACACATGCAAAGATGCTGCATATCACTTATCATCAGGGAAATAAAAATCAAAACTACAATGAGATATTGCCTCACACCAGTTAGAAGGGCTAAAATTAACAACACAGAAAACAACAAGTGATAGCGAGGATGAGGAGAAAGGGGAACCCTCTTATACTGTTGGTGGGAATGCAAACTGGTGCAGTCACTCTGGAAAAACAGTATGGAAGAGTTGTCATTACATTTTAATTAAAGTTCTCCTTAGGTTTCTTCTGCCATTAAATCTGCCTCAATAGGGACCACCTATTCAGGTAGGGTCCACAAACTCTTTGCCTGCTTATATCAGCTGTGGGGGGAGGGGGTTGAATCCCATATAGAGCAGGATTTGTGGTCTCTTTAAGCAGTGTGGTTCTCAATGCTGGGGAGGTTCAGTGGTCTCCAGCTCTGGTTCTCCCTTAGGCAATCTTAGCATTGTCCCAGGGTTGGTCAGAGAAGCCAGTTTCCTCTGCAGTAGCTTGGTCCTCCTGGAGTTACAAACAAAATGTGTCCTCCACTGGTTGCCCTGCTCAATTTCTTTGGGAACTAAATATCAGATGAGGGTAGGATTGCCTCTGTCTTTAACAGTGAGCCACCCAACACACACACACACACACACCCCTCTTCCCCCATTAGCTATTTATTTTTCTTGTTTAAATAATACTGAGTAAAGCATGATACCTGGATATATTCATAATCCACCCCAAACCTACCTTTCTGGTCTCTTTTTTCTGCTCCTCCTTCATACACCAAGTGTTTTATAAGTGCTGATTTATCCTTCTGTTTACTGAGCACATGGTATAGTTTTTTATTTCCAGATCTTTTATCAAAAAGTGGGAGAAAAAAGAATGAGAGTAGAAACATAGACCCAGGCTGACATCAGTTTCCCAACCACATTTTTAAAGACAAATAAGGAAACTGAGTCTTGTTCAGGCTCACATAGCTAGTTTTAGTTAATATTATTAAGTGGTGGAATATGAATCCTGACAGGAAGGAGCCTGGGGAAACAGTATTGACAGAGTAGTCCTGCCAATGAGATGCAGGAGTAGAGGCAAGGTATTCCGTGAGAGTTGTTAGCTCATTCATTCATTTAATGTGTCTCAGTCAGAACTTCACCACATGAATTAGGGGGTAACAATTGAAATGGGTGAGAAATATTTTAAACAGAGAATGCTCCATTAGAGATCAGAAATTTGAAAATGCATTGTGTGTTTGGGAAAACAGCAATCCTGAACTGCTGAAACATTTGAAGGGATAGCAGAAAGTGAGGCTATGAAGGTCAGATGGGGCCAGATTATAAAGGGCTTTGCATGACACACTTTATTCTATATTTATTCAGCCAACATTTTCTGAAAACTTACTGTGTGCCAGGAGCCGTGCTAGCACTGGGGATGTGGGAGTGAGAAAGTGTTTCTGTTCTCCAGGAGCTATAGGCATTAGGGAGTTGATGGAATGAAGGGATGTAAGCCTGTAGATTGATGGAAATTTCACTCAAGTGGCAGTCAAGGGGAAAGAGACTGGGAGTCCAGGTAGGTAGGAGACCACTGTCTTAGTTCAAGAGAGAAGTGATACGTGTGTGGACTATGGAGGGTGATGGCAGTTGTCAGAGCAGGTGTAATAGGGGGATATGCATGAGGCAGGGAGAAGGTCAAGGAGGCAGGACCCAGAAAAGGAGGCATGCCAGTAGTCTGTAGCCACATCCTTCCCTGTCCGGTCTGAGGATGGTGGTGATGTTGCTGCATCTCAGCTCTTGTTTCTGCTTCATATGGGCTCTCAGAGAGGGAGAGAGTCTTAACCACCTATCTTGCCCCCATTGCTTGAAGCATTGCATCATTAAACACAGGATGTTGTTAACTAGGTTAGAGTTCACAGTCAACTAATTTGTCATAATTGACTTATTGGAAATGGTCCTGTGGAGAAATTAAATTATTTTCTAAGTTTTTACTAGAGCAGCTAGAGATCCCTTTGAGATAATTCTGTAAATTATCTTATATAGCTGTTGTAAAAAGAATTGCTAAGTAAGGCAATATTGCATAATTGTATGTATAAATATATATAGTTTGAAATTTTTAATGACTGCTAGTTTTTGTTGTCTCTGTTATCATTTAACAGCTATAAAAATAAAGGGGAAATGGCAACTGCCTTTTTAACAAAGGATATTTTACAACATATCCTTTCCCCTCTCTTTCCTTCCTTTTGACATCTTGTTTAAATCTGTTTTCTTACAATAGGCAGCAAAAGGATTTATTCCCTTGATAATATATTTAATAACAGACGATTTAGCAGATACTATCGATACCTTCCAAATTGTAATTTTTCAATTTCTTGTAAGAAAGTAAGTGTTGAGAACATTTTGTTACATTATATTTTTCTCCCGGTTTATAGCTCCCAGATTAGCAGTATATGTAAGCTGCACACTGCAGCTTTTCTATTAAGCATTCATGACAGCGTCTTATGCTATTTGCAGCCTTGAAAATGGACACATGATAGGTAGGATATCTTTATTTTTTACACTTTCTAGTTTGCATCGGTCATGAATCGACAAATACTTAGTGAATGTCCAATGCAACAGAATACCAAGTGCCATAGAAAGACAACAAGATGCCTGCATTGCAAGGATTGTTAATCCAATGGAAAAGACGAAAGGCCATTATGGAAGGCATATAAAAAGTGTGGCAGTACTTCCCAGATATTGTAATGTACATGTATTTGCTCCCTCCCTTTCATGCCCCCTTACTGGTCCCAGTGCTCTTCATGGCCATGTGCTTCCTACTTACCATGTGTGGAAAGAAGGGAAGTCATGTACCTCAATATTTTGGGAATAAGATCCAGTGCCTTCCAGGAAGAAACAAGATCTGAATGAAGTACCATCTAAATAAAGTGGAGATAAAAGTTTGAAAGGATATCTTAATATTTATGAAGTCCTTTCAGGTCTGTTTAGTAGTAACCAGTAGGAAATAAAAAAATGATATAACTTATAAACTTACTGCCTGCCAAGAGTCATAAGCTCATAAGTTTAATTAGGAAAAGTCAGTATTTGATGCTGCTGCCCCTTCTGGTTTATGTTCAGAGAAGAGGAGTGACTTCCCCAGGGAACCCTTTCTTCTACTACTGTCTTTGGCCTAGGGCCTCCACTGTGCTCTCCTCTCACCAGCACCCGAGCCCAGGCAAGAGCAGGTGCTTAACATGGTGCCAGGGAATCATCAGAGTCAGCACTTTCTGACTCTGTAACATTAGCCCTCTCCCCTCCTGGGTCCTGTTCACTTTGGGTACAAAGGTGAGGTCTGAGCCCATTTGGGAGATACCATGGGCCTGCAGCCTGGAACTCTTATATCACACAATCGTGCATCCTTAGGATCTTTAATTTCTATTCTGGACTTTCAGTCCTTCTATACTCTTGCTGAATTTATATGCAACCTATCAAACATTAATGTTTTATACAATGAAATTATAAAAATTTAATGTCATTTTAGAATTGAGACAAATGAAAGTGACAGCTGTAATTTAACATGTAAACTATTTGCCCAGCAGAACTGAAATCAGAGATACCCAGAATTTTGGAAAATGAAACCTAGAGAAATCACAAATTTGGGTTTTATAATTTAAAAATGGCTTAAGTACTTTCTAAAGTTTCTCTAATACCAGATTCTCCATAGCATACTGAGTCAAGTGTTTTTTTTTTTTTTTCTTTTCTTTCTGATAGAGTGGATTGAAAATGTAGTTCCAGGTTCTTGAACCTATGAGAACAATTGATGTAGGTTAGGAATGATAACTATAGTACCCAAAAGGGTCAGGCAGGAAATGTACCTGAGTGAAGCCCATAGCTGCCACACATCCTGACAAACTATATGAAGAGATCTTTGGTTTATGGCTTTCCTGGTCCAGAAATTTTGAAAATATTACTTAGCTACTATAGGTTAATCTGGGCCTGAAAATGATTACTCAAGAAACCTGTTAAATGTGTTTGCACAATCTCTTGGAATTAGCATTTCTTTGAAAGGGTACCTGGGTAAGCCTTCCAAGTGTCGGCTGTGTTTGTTTCTTTGAGTAACCAATCACTTTGAAAGGACTTTCCAGTTTATGAGTCTATAGTATAGTCTCACGAGCTCTTAAACTTTGTCAGCAAGCAAAAAATTAGTATAAGAAAAAAATAAAGATTACAAAGAACCAAAAAACTCATGAGAATATAGTTTTCTAAATGTTGACACCAGAAAATCAGATATGGCTGAGAAATAGCAGCATCTTTCCTGAAACATCCTCCTCTGAACCAAAGTTGTTATAATTCAGAGCAAGAGAGGTCTGTCTTAAAGGCAAATGGTCAAGGTTGCTCTGGAGATGATGCAGGAAATGATTCAGAATATTACCCAGAAATATATTTCCTTGAATACTGATAAATTCCATGCAACACGTGTCAGCCTATGGCTATTATAAAATGAATTGGATATCAGGGATTCCTAGTGACTGTCTTTAGGTTCTGTCCATCATGTGTAACCCACACTTAGTTGCCATTATAGGTTTGAAAGTGAAAACTTCCAGATGACAATCTCTGCCACAGAGTTACACACACACACACACACACAGAGTGGGTGGTTTTCAGATTTGAGTATGCCTGAGAATCACTAAGAGTATTTTTTACAAAAGTTGGTTTTATTCTGATTCAGGGGATCTGCAGACCATGTTTGGGACATGTTGCTTTAAAATGAAAGAATGGGGGGGCGCCTGGGTGGCTCAGTCATTAAGCGTCTGCCTTCGGCTCAGGTCATGGTCCCAGGGTCCTGGGATCGAGCACGGCATCGGGCTACCTGCTCAGCGGGAAGCCTGCTTCTCCCTCTCCCTCTGCCTCTTCCCTCTGCTTGTGCTCTCTTTCCCTCTCTCTCAAATAAACAAAATCTTAAAAAAAAAAATGAGGGGCACCTGGGTGGCTCAGTCGTTAAGCGTCTGCCTTCAGCTCAGGTCATGATCTCAAGGTCCTGGGATCGAGCCCCGCATTGGGCTCCCTGCTCGGCGGGAAGCCTGCTTCTCCCTCTCCCACTCCCCCTGCTTGTGTTCCCTCTCTCGCTGTGCCTCTCTGTGTCAAATAAATAAAAAAAAAAAAATGAAAGAATGGGAAGCATCATAGAGGTTTTGACTTGTTTTCTTGGTTAATGGTCTTGTTCACACTCTTTGGAAGTCATTCTTTTATCTGCAAAATATTAAGATTCCTTCAAGAAAGGAAAATAGGTTTTATCATTGTTCAGAGCTCATTCTTCATATATTCATGATGACCTCAAATTTTATACTCCTAACCCAGAACTTTTCTCTGAACTCCAGGTGTATATATCCAGCTGTCTGCTGGAACACCTCTACTGGAATGTCTAATAGACCTGTGCCACTTCACACAGCCACACTAAAATCCTCCCTTCAAGCCTGGTCCACTTGCAGTTTTCCCAATTTTGGTTAATGGCAACACTATTCTTCCAGCTGACCAAGCCAAAAAAACTTGGAATCATTCAAGGGAGTATTTTCTTTTCTTTTTTTTACTACCCCACTTCCAGTTGACTGACAAATCCCTTTGCCTCTACCTTCAAAATATATCTAGAATCTGATCATTTCCCTCTTACCTCTTGCTACATCTTGGCCCAAGCTGTCATCTGAATTATTGTAGGTCTCCTTACTGTTCTTCTTACTTCCATTCTTGTTCCTTTATAATCTGTTCTCAATACAGCAGACAGAGTGTTCTAAAATTAAAACTACATCATGTCCCTCTTCTGCTCCAAGCCCTGCAGTGGTTTCCTGTGTCACCCAAAGTAACAGCCAAAAAACTGAGATTGACCTTCAAAGTTTGAGATCTCTTTGATCTCTTCTCAAATCTCTCTCCCTCCTGCTCACTTTCTTGTAGGCTCAGTGTCCTCCACACTATTTCTTGAAGCCACAGGGCCTTTGAACTAGCTGTTCCCTCATTGTACTAGTTGCCTGGAATGCTCTTCCCTGGATATTGGAATGGCTCCCTTCTTCACCTCTGTCAAGTCTTTGTTCAAATGTTGCCTTCTTTAAGGGCCAACTCCTACTCCTTTATTTATTTGAAACTGTGATCCCCTTTCCCTCCTGCCCAGCTTTTCTACCATGTGTTCCCCAATCCCCTTTGCCCTGCCCTGATTTTCCATAGCAACTCTCCCCTGGTAAAATACTAGATTAGCTTTTCTTCTTCTTTTTTTTTCATTGATTGATTGATTGAATGTTTATTTTTCTTTCTCCCACACTAGAACGTAGTGAAGAAATTTTTATCTATTTTGTTCACTGAGGTGTCCCTAGTGCTTAGAAAGGTGCTCAATAAATATTTGCTGAGTAAACTCAATGGAATATTTGTAGAGTAGTTACTAAAAGTCAAGTGTTGCCCTAAGTTCAAGGAGTACAGCTGCGAATAGACAGGGCAGCTCTGCCTTCTTGGAGCCGATATTCCTAGTGGGAACCAACTGCAAAATAGCAGAACTGCAGAATGTGCAGCATTTTGTGTAGAGGCCAGCATGATGGGACTGATAAAGTAGCCACAGCAGTCAGAGATGGAGGAGAATACCTAGTAGCAGCCCTATGCAAAAGGCAGAGTGGATTGCAAAAGTTGTGGTAAACAGGAAAGTGAAAACTTCCAGAAAACAGCGAGTGAGTTACAGAATATGAAAGTATAGGAATTACAAGTAAGCAAACGAAAAAGTGAGCCCAAAGAAGAAACAATATGTGGGGGAGAAGGAAAGAAAGCTTGTGTAAACAGCATATAATAGAAACTCCCAATAACCGTGTCTTAACCACACAGTGGTTTATTTCATCACCTAAAAGAAATCCACAGGAGGGAACCAGGTGTTGGGTGGAAGCTTTAGGATCCCACGAGCGACCAAGTGTCCTATCTCTTCCATTATCCTCAGCACATGCCTTCTATCCTCAAAATCACTTCCTGGAAGGAAGCAAAGTGAAGGAAAAAGGAATCTTTCAGAAAATAACATAATACTTCTCATGGGCTAGAATTTAATCACCTGGCCATATCTACTGCAAAGGAGTCTAAGGAAGCTTGTCTTTTAATCCAGGGCATTGCCACCACAAATATCTCTGCCATAGAGTAAATGAATAAATTGCAACTTATTAGAAGAGGATCCAAGATTAAAACCTAGAGCATAGGGGTGCCTGGGTGGCTCAGTCAGTTGAGCAGCCAGCTTTTGGTTTCAGCTCAGGTCATAATCTCAGTGTCCTGGGATTGAGCCCTGCGTCAGGCTCTGTGCTGGGTTTGGAGTCTGCTTGAGATTCTCTCTCTCCCTCCCTCTTCCCCTACCCCCAAAAAATTTTTTAAAAAGAACAAATGTATAGTGAAAAGGAAGAAATTTCACCCCAGGCCATTATATCCTTAACCCTCCAGACTTCCAGTGTCTCTGCCCAGAAGCAACCACTCTTACCAGTTTCTTGTATAAGATGGAGTCCTATAAAACTCAAGAACCTTGTGAAAATGAATGCTTGGTTCTTATTGATAACAGTGACAACTCTGATTTGTATGCAGTAAGTGGAAGAGCAGGCTGAAATGATACCACCTCTAAGAAACCCATCCTTGGTTAGGCCAGGTTGATGTCACTGCCTCCCAAACTCCTTCATGACTTTTTGTAATTACCATTATTTTTTGTTGTGGGAAAACATATATAACATAGAATTTGCCATTTTAACTGTTTTTAAGTGTACAGGTCAGTGGCATTGAGTAAATTCACACTGTTATTCAACCATCACCACTATCCATTGCCAGAATTTATCCTCATCCCAAACAGAAACTCTGTCCATTAAACACTAACTCCTCATTCCCTCTCCCCCCAGCCCCTGGTAACCACCACTCTGTTTTCTGTCTCTGTGAATTTGCCTATTCTAGGTTTTCTCATATCATTGTAATTGTACAATATTTGTCCTTTTGTGTCTTATTTTATTTGGTCTAATGCTTCAAGGCTCATCTGTGTTATAGCATGTGTCAGAATTACCTTCCTTTTAAAGGCTGAATAATATTCCATTGTATGGATATTCCATGTTTTGTTTCTGTGTTCATTTGTTAACATTTGGGTTGTTTTCACCTTTATGCTATTGTAAATATTCTTTTTTAAATTTTTAAATTTTTATTTTTTTAAATTTTATTTTATTATGTTATGTAGTCACCATACAATACATCATTAATTTTTGATGTAGTGATCCATGATTCATTGTTTTCGTAGAACACCCAGTGCTCCATGCAGTACGTGCCCTCCTTAATACCCATCATCGGGCTAACCCATCCTCTCAGCCCCCTCCCCTCTAGAACCCAGTTTGTTTCTCAGAGTCCATAGTCTCTCATGATTTGTCTCCCCATCCGATTTCCCCCCCCTTCATTCTTCCCTTCCTTCTCCTAATGTCCTCCATGCTATTCCTTATGTTCCACAAATAAATGAAACCATATGATAATTGTCTTTCTCTGTTTGACTTATTTCACTTAGCATAATCTCTTCCAGTCCCATCCATGTTGATGCAAATGTTGGGTGTTCATCCTTTCTGATGGCTGAGTAATATTCCATCATATATATGGACCACATCTTCTTTATCCATTCGTCTGTTGAAGGGCATCTCGGCTCTCTTTTTTTAAAAAAATATTTTATTTATTTGTCAGAGAGAGAGAGATACAGAGCACAAGCTAGGGGAGCAGCAGGCAGAGGGAGAAGCAGGCTCCCTGCTCCCCTCGATGTGGAACTCAATCCCAGGACCCTGGGATCATGCCCTGAGCCGAAAGCAGACGCTTAATCAACTGAGCCACCCAGGCGTCCCTATGGTGAATATTCTTGCTATGAACATTGGTATATTAGTATCTGTTTTGAGTTTCTGCTTTTAATCCTTTTGTATCCTTCATGTCTTTTTATAACGTACCATGATTTATTGTATTTGATGTACAGATGCTTTAAATTCCTCATTAGATTCTAATCCCTTAAGAGCAGGGCCTATAATATTTTTTTCTACTCACAAATTTACTCATTCCAGCAGTTATATATTGAGTACCTGCTGAGTACCAGGTACCAGGCTAGTCTTTGGGGACACAGAGTGCAATGACAAATATGACCTCTATCTTCTTGCAGCATAAATCTAGTGAGGGACATACTTTTTTTCTCATTGCATGTAGAATAATGCCTTGCACAATATAAGTATTCAACAAATATTTGTTGACTTTAACTAAGTCAATTAGTAAATAAGGAAATAAGTAAATTAACTTATTGACTTCATGTGTCCTCAGTAATTTGTGAGGGTATCATATCAGTGATTGAATAGCAGGGAACATATTTGGAACAAATGTAAACTCTGTGAGATTAGAAACTGTTTGCTATTGTATTTCTAGCAAATAGGATGGTGTCAGGCACACAGTATGGGTTCAGTAATTTTTAAACAAATACTGTTGACATAATTTGTTCTAAAGAACTGTAACAAGTTCTAATGAATTCTGCCCATATATTGTGGTTGGAAAAACTGAGACATTTAACAAAAGCCAGAAAAGTAGTGACCAAGTCAGAAATTGAACCTGGGTCTTCTGACCTTCAATCTGATGCTTTATGCTCTTTATCACACTAGTATATAAAATTAGAACTGATGTTCCACCTTTCTGCAAAAGATGTGAACTTTAGCTACAATCACACAGAGTATGGAGAAGGTTTAAGGCCTTTACATTTCCTAAAAATGATAATGAATCAGATTCCAAAATAAGCTTGCTAAATGCTATTATTAAATAAAGAATATAGTACCATATGATGATGAATTGCTATTTCTGCTGTGAAGGATGAGGTATTACTGTGCTGCCTGCTTGGGAAGGCCTCACCAAGACATGTCTAACTTGATATGTCATTTCTTTGCTCATTCAGCTCAACCCCATTTTTGGGGTTTGGAAATGATACCCAATTCTTGGCTGTCAATTAATTATTTAGGCCTTTTGGATCTTTTTGAGCAACCTGGTTTGGAAACATTTAATTCTATGTTATATGAATTAAAGTTTATTTCATTAGGAATTCTAGCTAAATTTTTCATGAGTGAGAAGGTTGAAGCCTTTAATTATTTAAAAGTTTTTGGATTATTTGTGCATCTTAAAGCCAAGCTATTTTTATTATTGTTTTGTTATTTTTAAAATTTATTTTTATTTATTTTATTATTATTTTTTAGAGAAAATGTGCGTGTACACGTGGCGGGGAGGGGTAGGATCAGGCTGGGGAGGGATAGAAGGACAGGGAAAGAGAGAACCTTAAGCAGCCTCCACACCTAGCGTGAGCAGAGGCAGGGCTTGATCTCACGACCCTGAGATCATGACCTGAGCCAAAATCAAGAGTCAGATGCTTAACTGACTGAGCCACCCAGACACCCTAAACCAAACTATTTTTAAAATTTCAGGTATTTCAGGGGCACCTGGGTGGCTCAATCGTTAAGCGTCTGCCTTCAGCTCAGGTCATGATCCCAGGGTTGTGGGATCGAGCCCTGCATTGGGCTCCCTGCTCCACAGGAAGCTTGCTTCTACCTCTCCCACTCCCCCTGCTTGTGTTCCCTCTCTCACTGTGTCTCTCTCTGTCAAATAAATAAATAAAATCTTAAAAAAATTTTCGTATATTTCAGCTTCAAAGAAACCTCCAATGTTTGAAATGTGCAAATTCGTCTTATAATAAAATCCAAGAAGAGCATAGACTAAATTCACACCCAAGTTTAGCTGATCAAGTTCTGAGACTATCATTGGCCTGCTGATGGCACAGGAAATAGAGGACCTTAATTCATAAAGTAAACAATTTTGTGTAAATATGTAAAGAGTTTGTCATTTTAAGAAGAGTGGAGGGGCGTCTGGGTGGCTCAGTCATTAAGCGTCTGCCTTCGGCTCAGGTCATGGTCCCAGGGTCCTGGGATCGAGCCCCATGTCGGGCTCCCTGCTCGGCGGGAAGCCTGCTTCTCCCTCTCCCACTCCCCCTGCTTGTGTTCCTTCTCTCGCTTTGTCTCTCTCTGTCAAATAAATAAATAAAATCTTTTAAAAAAAAAGGAGAGTGGATTGAGCAGAAATTCTCTAGAAGAATTTGAAGGGAATAGAGTACTACCAAGTGCTGGCCCCAAAGTTAAAAAGAACTTGGATACTTTTGGAAAGAGAATAAGCCTAAATGTCACACTTGTTGCCCTTGGTTTTAGTGTGTGGTTTTTAATTTTTTTGCTTTTAAAAAATTGAGATATAGTTGACATATAACCTTGTGTAAACTTAAAGTTACAATATGTTGATTTGATACATTTATGTATATATATATATATATATATTGCAATATGATTACCAGTGTAGCGTTAATGAACACCTTCATCATGTCACATAATTATCATTTCCTTTTCATGGTGAGAACAATTAAGACCTAGTCTTTTAGCAACTTTAAAGTTTATAATACAGTATCGTTGACTATAATCACTCTGCTATGCATTAGATCTCTAGGACTTATTTACTAGTTGCAAGTTCATATCCTTGAACAAGGGGTCCCAATTCCGCCACTCCCCCATCCTGCCCACCAGGCTTCTGGTAATCACCCATCTGGTCCTTGTTTTTATGAGTTCCTTGCTTTTTTAGATTACAGATTTAAGTGACATTATAGAGTATTTGTCTTTCTCTGTCTGACTTATCTCACTTGGCATAATACCCTAAAGGTCCATCCATGTTGATGCAAATGGCAGGACTTCTTTCTCACGGTTGAATAATATTCCATTTTATATATGTACCACATCTTTTTTATCTATTAATCTGTTGATGGACACTTAGGTTGTTTCCATATCTTGACTGTTATGAATAATGCTGTAATGAACATGTAGTGCAGATATCTCCTCAATATTCTGTTTTCATAACTCCTAGAAGAAAACATATTGAAAAAGGTCCTTGACATTGGTCTTGGCAATGATTTTTTGACTATGACACCAAAAGCACAAGTAACAAAAGAAAAAATAAATAGCACTATATCAAACTAAAAAGCTTCTGCACAGCAAAGTAAACCATCAACAAAATGAAAAGGCAGCCTATGAAATGGAACAAAATATTTGCAACTATATATTGGATAAGGGTTGTTGTCCTTACTGATGCTCAGACTTTTCAGATGATGAAATTTGTTTTTGCTTTTATGACAACAGGAAATTCTCAAAACCTTCTGACTTACTATCATTTTCATAAAAATGCAGGTATCCCATTGGTTTTGTTGTTGTTGTTATTTGGGAATTTCCCATCATACACTTTTCTAGAGCCAGGAGTAGGAAGATAAAATGGCCAAATGGTGGCTCATGATGTTTGGTCTTTTAATAACAACCTTATGTGATTTGGATGAAATATGTATGAGTATGTGTTGTGATAGGGAGGGCCAGAACAATAACTAGAGGTCATATGGTGAAATCAAAGAACTGAAAATGGATTTTGATAAAAAGTTGTCTTGGTAACTTACTCAATTTTGGTGTATTGGTTTCCTTGATACTGTCCCTGTTTGTGTCCCAGAGAAGGATGGGGGAATCTTCTTCCGGCAGGCCACCTTTCTCCTTGCCCAACTATATGTAATGAAAGAGCAGGAGTTGAAGAGGAGACCCTTCTTCCCAATGAGCTTTTTTCTTGATCCTGCCAGACAACTGTCAGCGCCCTTGAGAGGAGATATCAATAGTTCCCATTATTGGTTTTTTTTTTTTTTTTTAAGTAGTTCCCATTATTTTGGTCACTTACATGTATCCTTCAGAAGAGGGTTTGACATTTTTCAATATAGGTGGAGAAAGGCAGTCAGGATAGCAAGAATTAAGGCAGGAGGTGAGAGAAAAATATGGGAGGACAGATCTAGGGTGGAGTATTTTCATCAATATCTAATACAGTGAACAAAGTCTAGACTTGTGAACAGAAAACTAATGCTTTCACAGTCCTCGTCTCTACTAACATGAATAATTTTTTGAGGGTTCATATACTAAGTGCTTTGCAGCTAGCACCTCACTGAATTCTTACAGAACCCTGAAGTAGGCATTGTCCTATATCTTCACTTTATAGATAAGAAAATTAAGATCCACAGAATAACTCTGCTAAGATTATACAGCATGCAAGAGCAGAAACCAGAATTCATACTCAGTTGTAGTCTGACTCTAAATCCACTCTGCTATTTTGTATCTTCCAGAATAAAATCTGTGCTTTCCTCAACCCAGTACAGCTCCACAAAAGAGTCCACATATGGTCTGAAAACTGCCTCCCTAATATTAGTCAGCTGGCCAGCTGGAGCCCCAGGCCAGTCTTGTGCCTCCAAAGGAGTTGGCAGGTATGAATGACTAGGTTTGGATTCTGAATATCTGAATTTCCTTCACATTGTGGGAATTGCGTTATAGGATATTTAGGGTCCTACTGTCCAGCAGAGACTGTGCTACTGTTAAAAGAGAGAGGTTTGCCAAACCTCTATTTTTACAGCTCCACATATTCTTATGCAGTTGTCATCAAGTTGTTACTTTAATACCACAGTCAATCATATGTAATGTTACAGCAAAACACACCTGACATGCTCATTAAAACAAATATCACATTTGCATAATCACTGTTGATGGAAAGATACACACACACAGAGGCAGCTGGAAAACTAATGAGGTTTGTTTAAGCAGCAGCCATCCTCCTCATGCACACATGTTCCAGGAACTTTTGTGGAACTTCTAGCCTCCTCCTACCTTCCTACCCCCAGTTCTCTTAGAAGAGTCTGAACTGGTATCATTAACTGGAAAATTGTAGCAGAGAATGGAGGGGAGTAATCTGATAGAAAATGAAGCTAGGAGTGAGAGAAGGTGAGATTATTGGAAAAACGGGGTATTTTAGAGTGGGTATTACTAAATAAGAGTGAGGCCAAAGCAGGGCCTTCTGATAGGGCAGTCATCTGATATGATGATATGGTGGTTTCGTGTATTTGAAGAAGGGGGAGGTTTATTTAGTGCAGCTCCTGAGGGCAGAAAGGAGCCTGCCACACCAGGCCCACCCACGGTGGAATGGGCTGGAAGGTCCAGGGTCTACTGTCTGATTACCAGGAATGGGAAGCACAAGGAGGCCTAGGATATACAGAATGACTTCCAAAGTGCTTTCAATAAGTCATCTCATTTGATCATCCAGACCCCACTGTGAGATAGTTATTACCCCACTTTTTGCAGGTGAGGACCCCAAGGCTGCAAACAGTGAGCAACCTGCCCAAGCTCACGCAGCCAGGAAGTGTCAAAATGGAGACTGGAACCTAGGACTTCTGACTTCAAGGGCCCCAGGTAGCAAGTAAGCATCCCAAGATCCCATAACCAGAAGATCGAGGGACCAAGGCAGGGATAATGGAGAACAGGACAGCTGTCGGTTTGACAAAGCACTGTGCTGGGCTTTTTAACAATCTTGTGAAGGCAGGATTATGATCTCCCTTTTAAAAAGTAATTCAGCACCGGGGCAGGGTTGGATCTACTTGGGTAGTAGTGAAGTGGCCTCTGCCACAGGGGCAGGGACATAAGCAAATCATTCCAAGGCTACTGAAGTAGTTTGACTGGGTTCCATGTCTCTGCTTTGATCTATAATCCAAACCCCATAGTGAACTTTCCAGAATAACATCTCTAATCACATCACTCTCTTGCTTAAATCTTCAGTGGATTATATCCTACTGCTCTTCAGGTAAATATCAGAATCTTTGAGGAGACTCACAAGGCAAGGTATGGCCCCTCCCTACATGGCCAAACCTCGTTTTGCCTTGTATTTTACTTCTCCCTCTGTGTTCCAGCTATACTGATAGGAGCCACATGCTCTCTTACTCAGTTCAATCCTCAGATATTACAGATGAGGCAACAGATTAAGGGATATTAAATGGTTTGCTTAAGGTCAAAGCAGACTCTTGTTTTCCAGGTCAGTGCTCCTTCTACCACACAACATACACTGCTTTAGTTCATGAGTGTTAGCCTATCCTAATGTGACCAAGAGAGCCCCCAGAAAAGAATGAAACAAATAGTGTGTGACTGCTTATTCAACTCTAGTGAAACCATTAATTTTACTTAATTAAGTTCTTTTTAAAAATTCAGGATAGAGTCAGAGTCTGGTAAAGCTAATAATAGTGTCTTTCTTTGGATGAAAAATCTTTAGAACACCTTCAGTCCATCAAATCATCTTTGAAAAATGCTCGTGTATTATCCTTGGCTAATGATAGGATGATAATGTGAAGTAAAGATTAAAGGTCAGTTGTCAAATGTAGCTATTAGCCAGAAGAAAGTCTTCCAGACAGTGTTTCCTGAAACCTTTTGAGCCCTGACATGGTTGATGAACAGAGTGGGTTAGAGCCATGAATCATCAGAGCCTCCTGACAATGTTTCCTTGGGTAGTGGCCTGGATCTGTTCAAGTACCAAGTTATCTGATGTTCCTTTGTTAAACTGCTTCAGAGTGTACTTTGTCACCCTATTATTGATGGAAGGCCCAAAATGACACTGCTCAATTGTGAAAAGCTTTGGGGACTATTATGGGAAAGTGCTTATTTCATGAATTAATTCCCTTTGCTGCTACGGAGAACCGAGTTAAAGCTTTCACTCAGTTGGGAAGATATGGGCAGTCTGTCAGAATGATCTTGAGGTGGGAAATGATGAAATGATCATTGTCAGAGGTATAATGCATGTCACGTTGTAAATAGCTGTGCTCCATTCGATGAAACCATGGTGAGGCATTTAAGAGAAAAGCGTTTTCAGCCTCTTTATCCTCTAGGACTTTTAAAAGTTCTAGAATTTTAAAAACAATCATTTGGAAATGACCCCTCCAAAGTACTTTTCAAGTTTACCAAAGATTACCATGGCAACTAAATTACTGAATGACTAAAGGAAGTGTGTTTAATGATGTTTTTCAGCCCATGTACAAATTCCCTGTTTATTAAAGAGGAAATGTCAGGGGTTGAGACGATCATGCTCTTTGTGGAGGCAGAGAATGAAGATTCTCTGGGGGATGTATATTCCTTAGCAATATGAAGGAAGTGTGTCAAAAGCCTCCACATTCATTTTTACAAAAGTGCCTGATGACATTAAAAGAATAAAATTCTTCAATGGGACACCATTGCTTCTTGCATGAGAGGCAGAAAGGCAGATTTTTAACCATAGGAATAGCTTTGAGATGATCTGGTAGTAGCTTCTTTCTTACATTCATTTTTGTGTTCACCTATATTCAATGCATTGAATTTCATACCCTCCTGGGTGATTTTTTTTCATGATCTGAAAGTGGAAGGAGGAAACAAAATCAAGCCTTTTTTTTTTTTTTTCTAAATTTAAAATTCCAGTATAGTTAACATACAGGATTATATTAGTTTCAGGTATATAATGTAGTGATTCAACATAAAGTCAAGCCTTGTTACACATTTTCAGAGGACATTATACAATTGCTGCTCTGGGATTTCACTTTAACTTTTATAGACCCAGTGTTTTGTTTGTTATTTATGTATATATTCTTAGAAAACTTGTTTCTTTGTAATGTATTGCAAACATTTATCATTAAAATACACTAACCTATTACTTAAAAAAAAAATCTGTAAAAGAGGCGCCTGAACTTGATGTAATGAGCACTGGGTGTTATATGCAACTGATGAGTCACTAAATTCTATCCCTGAAACTAACAATAGAGTATATGTTAACTAAATTGAATTAAAACAAGTGTGTGGGGGGGGTGCCTGATTGGCTCAGTAAGTAGAGCATGAGACTCTTGATCGTGGGGTCGTGAGTTTGAGCCCCACGTTGGGTGTAGAGCAGTAGTTAAAAAAAATAAAATCTTTAAAATACACTAATCTTTGGTGAAGAAAATAGCAACAAAACTATTTGAAATGGAAGTTTTAGTTTCTAAATTAAAGTGTTTATAGCAAGTGCAGACGTGTCTCAGTAAATGAACCTAGGTTCATTTATTTATACACTCAGGTGATTTTTCTTCCTAGACTCCATTTGAAATTACCACATCATTATATAGATAGAAGTATAGATTCTTATGGTTGGAAGGGACTTTAAAAGTAATCTAGTTTGATACCCATACCCACCTAGTTTCAGTTCTAATACTTCTACTGACAGGACCATTGCTATCCCCATTACTAGACAGCAATAATGGTTAAAAATTCTTTCTTTTATTAAACTAAAAATAGATACCAGAAAACTTCCATCTGCTGAACCTTGCTTCATTTTTTGGATAAATGAAAACACAATATGTCCAAAACAGCAAAAATGATAGACTTCCAAAGGATTATTTAAGTGCCACTGGACCAGAAGTTAAAGGCTTATGTGAAATGAGGCAAGATTTGTCTAGAAGGAAATTGGGCTCTCTTTGGGCTAGACATTGAAGGAGGTAATAACCTCGTTTTGTGCTCATGGCTTCCTCTTAATCTTTCCCCAAATGAAAAGCATCTTTTGGCTTGTTTCAGTTTTGTGAGATAAGAGAAGGGAATACAGGGCAAAGGTTGAAAGCTGAGATGATCCTGGGACTTGGAGATACAGGATTTTGGTCTTTAGATTCCTGTAGCCTTGAAGTGTGACTAGTCAGTTGGTGGGACATTCAGGGAGAGACTCCACAGAGTGAAGAGCATTAGGGGATTTTTACTGATTCACAGAAGGTCAGAATAGTTATGGAACTTCCCACCACTAAGAAATTGACCACTTTCTGTGGCAACAGCGTAATTTTTGAACTGCTCATTGAGCAGTTTTACCTTTGTTGAGTTAAAAACCATTTATCTCCCTATAATCTCCCTATAACTTAGACTTATTGATCCTAGGTCTTTCATCTTTGTCACATACTTCAAAAATTTGAACATAGCAACCCCATGTTCTTTTCAGGATGACTCTTCTCCCAGCTAATCTTCCCAGTTCTATTAATAATTTTTATGTGAAATGAAATCAAGGAAAATTCACTGTCTTGTGTCCTTCATTGTACTTAAAAATGTTTAAACCATTTTTTTTGAGAATCTTACCTTGGCTAAACATTGTGTTCAGCATTTTACCTTTAGAATACAGTACATACTACTATGTATGTTCTGATTTAATTCTCATAACAGTCCCATGAGATACACATTATTAGTATCAGCACTTGGCTGATAAGGAAACTAAGAAAACTAAAGAGTGGTGAACCAACATGCCTGAGATAGTGGTGCTGATATTCCAATTCCCATCTAGTTGTCTGAACTCTAGATTCCATGTTATTAATCACCACAATAGACTGGTTCTGATTTACTAATAAACCTATTAAAGGGCCATATATGGTGCCAAATAAATGATGTTAGGTATGATCTCACTTGCATGGAGCAGGGTAGAACTCACTTTATTTTGGAGACTTTGCTTCTGATAATGTAACCAAGATCTTTGGCAAGCACATCATCCTATTGACAATCAAACAGTTCCTTGGTTCTTAAAATATGTGCTCTTATCAGGATATGTTTTCCCAGTTATCACTTGTGTGGTTTGTCTTTTGGACATGAGTGTAGGAATTTGCATTTATATTAACTTTCATTTTCTTATACTTGGCTTATCACTTAAGATCTAAATTCTGGCATCCAGCACCATTAGCTTTTTTCTTGGCTTCCCATCATAGGCCAGGGTTCCTCATAAGTTTCAGGGGAATGTTCTTTATTGTGTTTTCATTTTGATGACAATTTAAGAAATAGGAATAAACATTTTCTGGCAAATCCTAATGACCATCTTATTACCAAATACAGATATGTAATCTCAGAGCCTGCCTTTGTGCTAATACTGTGTTATAAACTCACGGGTATAGAATAGAGGAAGACAATGGACAGATGATCCATTTCACTCCAGGAAAAGGTCATAGCCATCATGGTGTACTGGGCAAATGTAGTTTTCCCAGCAGTTGGAATATGATGGGTAAACTGAATCATCATGCAGACAGTAGCACAGGTATGTGGGACTCAACCTGTCATAGTTCAGTACTATATTCATGTTGGCTATTTGGTTTCAGCAAAATATCCTGTATCACATTATATTATAGTGTATCACATTATATTAATTCAATTTGCATTTTATTTGATTTTGTAATATAAGTTATTGATTTTGTAATAACATTAACTAATCACTTATTAATGCTTTACATGGATTATTTAATTTAATCCTGAAGCAACCTATATAATAGGAATTATTATCATTCCTATTTTACAGATGAGGAGACCAAAGCCTGAAGAGTTTAAGTAACAGTCAAAAAGATACAATTTATAAGAGGTGGAATTAGTTTGAACTTAGACATTCTGATTTTAAGTGTCTGATCTCTTAGCTGTTAGGTTTTATTTATTTCATGAATTTATGTTGTTTTTATAGTTGTACAGGAGCTAGAATGTAATATACATATGGCTAGTTTTGTGCTTGTATATATTTAAGTTATATATAATTAAAACAGTTTAATTCAGCTTTAAGCATTTATAAGCACCTTTTTTTTTTTCCCCAAAAGAAGTCATTGTATATATTTGATAAACTCCATCAAGGGCATATTTAATCAAAATTCTCTCTATGGCAAGCAGTACTAAGGGTGTGAGACTTGGGTGGGGATTGGAAGTCAGGGCCATGTAGTAGGGAGACGAGGGATTGGTCATGGCCAATGCTGTCCAGGGAGATGGTTTATTAGGCCATAGTAGGCCATAATAGGTCCTGAGCCTCCTGAGGTCAGGACCATGACAACAATAAAGTGCTGGAATGAAGGTGGGAATTCTTTGCTGATTGAATGACCAATCAGAGTCAACAAGGAGAGGTTTACTCTATGTAATTTATGAAGACATAAAATATACTTTAGAAAGATTTAATAGACTAACAAATTAATTAATAAAATAAAATTTGCATATGTAAAACAACAGTCCACCAAAATCTGTGTCCTGCTTTTTATAGCATTCTTTCCTTGGAAGGAACCTTGGAGCTGTTCTAGTGGTGTGATTCTCAGATACATAGTTTTGGATTGTGCAAGGGGGTTATGTATTTCCAGCCTCCACTCTGGACATTTCTATTTTGTAGATATGGGGTGGAATCTGGGAATTTTTACTAGAAACCAAAACTCCCCAAGTGATCAAGATGCATAGAGCCAAGTTTGGGAACCCTTGACCTTAACTATCTCGGTCACTAGATGAGACTGCAATTAGTACAATTCATCAAGTATTTTCAGTTCTTCTCCTTTCTGATCACATGGTGGGATTGCCATTTCTGGTCTTTTTGTGATTCTGGCCAGTAAGCTATATGTAGAAATTATCTGTGTCATTTTAAACCAGGAACATTTAATTGATAATACTAGACTCCCAGGGGTTTCTCTTTGCCTCTGGATTGAAAATCAGAAGCATTGGGGCGCCTGGGTAGCTCAGTCACTGAGCGCCTGCCTTCGGCTCAGGTCATGATCCCAGGGTCCTGGGATCGAGCCCCACATTGGGCTCCCTGCTCCATGGGGAGCCTGCTTCTCCCTCTCCCACTCCCTCTGCTTGTGTTCCTCTCTCTCGCTATGTCTCTCTCTGTCAAATAAATAAATAAAATCTTAAAAAAAAAAAAAAGAAAATCATAAGCATTCAAGATGATGACTGTCTCATCAGTCTGGGTCCCTGAGTGACCACAGTGAGGAGAGCCACCCTGACACCTGCAGAAGACATGTAGCATGGGCAAGAAATACATCTTTATAGTGTTTAGCCACAAAGCCTTCTTAAAGTGGGGGTCTAGGTCTGCCACACGTGGCTCCCTTTTTAAAAGGTATACAATCTTGGACATGTTATTTAAAACCTCAGTGGGGACTCGGTTTCCCTACCTGTTAAATAGAGTTAATAACTACCTAGCTCATAAACTTTTTGTGAGGATTTAGTGAATTATTGGAAAGCCCTTCAAACTGTGCCTGGCACATATTAAATGTTAGCTATTATTCTATTTAAGTAATCTTCCCCTCCCCTGATGGTACCCCACTTAATGGAGAAAAGTTGTAGCATTTTCAGACTTTGCAAGATATAGTTTGCACTCTGGGGAGAAGGTTACGGCAGCCCTTTTTAAAAGAAATCGCAATTGGAATATTTCATGTTCTCCCTTTGTCACTTGATATTATGTGATCTATACTGCCAGCAGAATGTGCTAATGACCTCTGAGTAATAGAATATTAACAACTCCTAATAAGCTGAACATCATAGTCAGAGAGCTATTTAGAAATGATTTGTAAATTACATGACTCGTTCTTAATACGTGTGCATTCCTCTTATAAAATAA
The DNA here is from genome assembly GCF_002201575.2 of Neomonachus schauinslandi. Taxonomy (NCBI): domain Eukaryota; kingdom Metazoa; phylum Chordata; class Mammalia; order Carnivora; family Phocidae; genus Neomonachus; species Neomonachus schauinslandi. Next base: position 122,975,117 of record NC_058406.1, on the reverse strand, counting down.
TATTTTAGGATTGATAATTAAGGAACTTGGTCTTTAACCCTCCAATGATTCATAAATGCTCATTTTCACTGTTTTGTAAAAGTCTCAATGGAAATATAGGGCCTATTGGAGTTTTTTAGGTTCTATAGCTGAATTTTTCAAGTTTTCTTTGAAAAGCACTGAATATATAAAATAAAGTCCTTTAAACTCCACTCATGATTGAATTTGAAAGGATTATGCTCTCATCTGAGAAGTGGCAAATTACCAATGATGATGATGCTATTGAATTATGAACTAGGGAGAACTATTGAAGAAAATAGGTGGGGTATAAGGAGATGGGGAAAGGAGAATCTGCTAGAAAGAAAGACCAATTACTTCTTTCCATCTCTTTGTTCACTGAAAAAAATATTAAACTAGCCCCCACTGTGCCCTAGGCAGGATGCTGGGTGCTGAGATTAATAGAAAATGAACCTTCTTTTGAGGAGTTTATGGTCTATTAGAGATTACAGTTGGTGGGGGTGCACCGGGGAGATGTCCACAGTATTATAGATACTGTAATAAAGATACAAGGTGACATTGAGGTGGGATACCTGCATTTAGGGGCTGGCCTGGGGAATGGCAATGAAGGGAGTGATGTCAGAGATACTGTGGATCAAAAACAAACAGTACTTGACCCAGTCTGCTGATGGAGTAAGACTGAGGCCTGACTACTCAATAAGAGTGAGACTTTCAAGGCCAGGTGGTAGGAGAGTGGGAATATCCTTGGAAAAATAGGATATTTTGGGAAGATGATAGATTTGGTTTTAGACATGTTAGTTTTTTTTTTTTAATTCTTATGTTAGTCACCACACAGTACGTCATTAGTTTTTGATGTAGTGTTCCATGATTCTGTTTGCATATAACACTCAGTGCTCCATGCAGTATGTGCAGTTTCAGTGCTCGGTATTTACCCCAAAAATACGGATGTCGTGAAAAGAAGGGCCATATGCACCCCAGTGTTCATAGCAGCAATGTCCACAATAGCCAAACTGTGGAAAGAGCCGAGATGCCCTTCAACAGACAACATAGACATGTCAGTTTTAAGCACATTGGAATATCCAGGTGGAAATGCCTATTAGGCAGGTATATAGGCTTGTGAGGGAATTCATGGATCAGAAAAGAAAACAAAGGTTGCATTGATGAGTTGAAAACAAAGTGTGTATTCAGTTAAATAGTTTGAGAACAAATGTGTATTGAGGTATGCCAAAGTAAAAATTTCATAATTCTATTATTTATTACATTGAATTTTACCCAGTTGAAATGGCTGAAATGAACCACATGATTATATGCTTAAAGCTTCAGATGCTAGTATGTCTGGATCTGATTTGCTTAATTTTTCTATGAGTGGCTAAGCTCAAAAGTATGAGGCTTGCTAATCTTTTAAAAAATGTAAAATATCACTTGCTTGTCAAAATTCAACTAATGGAGAACTATATAAAGAGTGAAAGTCTGCTTTCTCCAGGCACCAGCCCATCCTACTCCCCAGAGCTAATGACTACTAGCATTTGGTTTATATCATTCTGATCTTTTAAATACAAATTTAAATATGTGTATATTTTATACAAATGAGTTCATACAGTATATGCCGCCTTGCATTCTACTTTTTTTTTTTTTTTGCACAGAATGGTATATTATGGATTTTTTACCTTGTTGAAGCACATATATCTTATTCTTCTTACTGCATAATATATACCTTTGTATAGGTGAATTCTAATTCATTTAACCATTCCTCAACGGATGCACGTTTACTTCACTGTTTTTTCAGTTACATAGTGTATCTGCCAACGTCTTTACCTGTACATCTGTTTACTTCTTCTAATAAGTGTCTTAGAAGTGGAATCACTAGTTCAAAGGGGATCCACATTTTTTTCATTTTTTTGAAAGATTTTATTTATGTATTTGACAGAGAGAGAGAGAGGGAACACAAGCAGGGGGATTGGGAGAGGGAGAAGCAGGCTCCCAGCTGAGCAGGGAGCCCGATGCGGGGCTCAATCCCAGGACCCTGGGATCATGACCTGAGGTGAAGGCAGACGCTTAACGACTGAGCCACCCAGGTGCCCCAGAATCCACATTTTTAAAGTAAGCTCTGTTCCCAAGGTGGGGCTCAAACTCATGACCCCAAGATCAAGAGTCGCATGCTCCACTGATTGAATCAGCCAGGCACCCCAGGAATCCACATTTTAAATTTTGATGCATTCAGCAAATTGCATCGAAAGAGGTTATACCAATTTATATTCCCCTAAGAGTCTTTTTTTCTTTTAATAATTACAGCTGATTTTAATTGCGTACAATGAAATTTGTGTACATAATTTTATTTAATCCATAAAAGGGTCCTTTGAGGTAAGTGCTATTTTAATCTTTATTTTGAGGTAAAGGGAACTGAGGCTCAGAGAAATTAAATATGATGGTCAGAGTCACGTGGTTTGTAAGCAGTAGAGCCAGTATTTGAAACCAGTTTGATATGGGAACTCATGCCCTTAACCACTTCCTGTTCTGCCTCTCCAGAGGAAAAAAGACCACAGATTTGCAGACTACAGGGGCCTCTAGATTATTGTGCTTGAGTCTCAAATTTGGCTTTGATTTTCTTGGATGCCAAAAAGAAAAGGAAACAGTTACATAGAACTAATGTGAAAGGCTTCTTTTGAATCAGATTGTCATTTTCCTGTGGCTGTACCTCTCCAGTCACCTTATCTTGCACCTTGCTCTAGAAAAGCTCAAATATTCTTTATTGAACCTCATCCCCAAAGATCTAAGTTCCTGAGGGGCAAGAGAGTTCAGGCCAATGTTGGCTGTACTCACTGCAACTGTCTTCAGCATCTGCTGACAGTGGCATAGTTTGTGTTCATTATTCTGATGCAATGGGGTATCTGGGCAAGGGGCACAGAGGAGAGGAACATGGCCAAGACCCAATGGCTCTCCTTGTGAATATTTAAAAGCCATTTAAATAGATTTCTTTTTATCTCCTAATTTCCTATTGATGACAGCAGTGAAACTACTTGTCTCATTTTTCAAATCAAAGCTTCCTAAAGCAAAATGGCCTGGAGACTCAACAGCTCTCGAGGCTCTATTAATCACAAGCGTAAGGGCAGGGAGCCCAATAAATTGTTCAGGAAGTGGAAAAGTACTTAAGACCCCCCTCTCCCTTCAGCTGGCCTCTTCACAGTGCTTCTTTGAGGCTGGTTTCTTGTGAAGGGTCTTTTTTTTGTTTTTCTCAGAAATGATTTTATAAGTACCTTTTTTCAACACACACCTATTGATTTCTCTCAAAGACCTTTGTTGGAATCAGGCAGCTGTGCCCTGGGCCCATCTGATGTGTCTGCCCTCAGAAGACACGACTCTGAGAAGGCATCATGAGGTCCTAAGCCATAGTCCACACTCGGCCATTGTCCCCCTTAGGTTTAGGAACCAGAGTTATGTGGGTTGAATCCTGCCTCAGCCACTGTTACTCGGACAAGCAACTTAACTTATATTTGCTCATCTGTAAAGCCTTGGTGTGTCCCTACTGGGATAATAGTATCTGTCTCCCAGGGTTATTTTTAGGATGAGTGATAATTGTCTCTTTTCTGTTTGTTATTGGCAAATCATGTACCAACTCTGTCCTTCATCTATTGTGTAGCTATAGCATTTCCAGAGCAGTTGTGCTAGTTTGGTAGGTGTTGGGGCTTCGAGGCTACTCTCCAGAGCTCTGTACATAAGATACTGAGAAAACACCATTTACTCATTTCAAAGCTTGGGTTGGGGTGCTGGTAGAGATTACATGGGGTGGGGGCTCTAAAGCCTCTAGGCCCTCTTGGTTATATATAGTGTTTATCAACTTTAGCTCCATAAAATTTGTGCAAGTTACTTTACCTCTCTCTCAATTTTTTTCCTTTGTATTTAGATCTTTAGTGATGTACAACATAATAGAAAACAAATGAAAGAGACTGATTTTTATGACTAGATGTTACTCATTGTGTCATCCTAGAGCAGGGGGCTGAAGGAAGAGGCTGTTCTCCGAGGAGAACTGAGGTGGTTAGTGCTGGGCTTTTTCTCCCTCCATGCAATGTGCTGGGAAAGGGCCAATGATTTCTTAAACGGATGACTGCTGCCTAGATCAGAGGGCTCTGCCTCCATCCACATTGTTCCAAATGGCAAGATTTCATTCTTTTTGATGACTGTGTAATATTCCATCATATATATATATGCCACATCTTCTTTATCCATTCATCATTTGATGGAAATTTGGGCTCTTTCCATAATTTGGCTATTGTTGATAATGCTGCTATAAACATTAGGGTGCATGTCCTTCTTTGAACCTGTATTTTTGTATCCTTGGGTAAATAGCTAGGAGTATAATTGCTGGATCATTAGATATTAGTTATATTTTTAACTTTTTGGAGAACGTCCAAGCAAAAACAGACCTATAGATCAATGGAACACAATAGAGAACCCAGAAATGGACCCACAACTATGTGGTCAACTAATCTTTGACAAAGCAGGAAAGAATATCCAATGGAAAAAAGACAGTCTCTTCAACAAATGTGGTTGGGAAAATTGGATAGCAATATGCATAGAATGAAACTGGACCACTTTTTTATACCATACAAATAAATAATAAATAAAATATATTCAAAATGGATGAAAGGCCTCAATGTGAGAGAGGAGAACACAAGCAGAAACCTCTTTAACCTCAGCCATGGCAACTTTTTATTAGACACATCTCTAGAGGCAAGGGCAACAAAAGCAAAAATTAACTATTGGGGTTTCATCAAGATAAAAAGCTTCCACACATTGAAGGAAACGATCAAAAAAACTAAAAGGCAGCCCATGGAATGGGAGAAGATAGTTACAAATGACGTTTCTGATAAAATCTATAAAGAACTAAAATAATCCAGTTAAGGAATGGGCAGAAGACATGAATAGACACATTTCCAAAGAAGACATCCTGATGGCTAACAGACACATGAAAAGATGCTTAACATCACTCATTATCAGGGGAATACAAATCAAAACCACAATGTGATACCACCTCACACCTGTCAGAATGGCTAAAATTAACGACATAAGAAACAACAGGTGTTGGCAAGGATGTGGAGAAAAGGGGACCCTCTTGCACTGGTGGTAGGAATACAAATTGGTGCAGCCACTCTGGAGAAGTTTTGAGATTCCTCAAAAAGTTAAAAATAGAACTACCCTACAACCCAGCAATCGCACTACTAGATATTTACCCAAAGGATACAAAAATACAGATTTGAAGGGGTACATGCATCCTAATGTTTATAGCAGCATTATCAACAATAGTCAAACTATGGAAAGAGCCCAGATGTCCATTGACTGATGAATGGATAAAGAAGATGTGGGGTGTGTGTGTGTGTGTGTGTGTGTGCATACATGCATAATGGAATATTACTCAGCCATCAAAAAGAACGAAGTCTTGCCATTTGCAATGATGTGGATGGAGCTAGAGTGTATTATACTAAGTGAAATAAGTCAGAGAAAGACAAATACCATATGATCTCACTCATATGTGGAATTTAAGAAAGAAAACAGATGAACATATGGGAAGGGGGAAAAGAAAGAAAAGAGAGAGGGAAACAAACCATAAGTGACTCATAATGATAGAGAACAAACTGAGGGTTGATGGAAGGAGGTGGGTGGGGAATGAGCTAGTTGGGTGATGGGTGTTAAAGAGGGCACTTGTTGTGATGGGCAGTGGGTATTGTATGTAAGTGATGAATCACTGAATTCTACTTCAGAAACCAATATTGCACTGTATGTTAACTAACAAAGTTTAAATTAAAAAAATTATTGCTCCATCTGTAATTTATCTCTAGGTGGTTACACAGAGAAATTGGTAACATTTGTTTCTCCAAGGGAAAGGGGCTAGGTGTGGAGAACAGAGATTTGAGAAGGCTTTTTCATTATATACTATCTGTACTTCTGAATTTTTAAAATATATGAATGCAATATTTTTTGAAAAAAGTCATGAAAAAAATTATAAATGGTGACCTGAGAAATGGTGATGGGCCCCTTGGCTGGACTTTCTGTATACGTAAAGGAACTTTCTTGGGCGAGTGGCAGCTACCATAGGTAAGAATGGTGTTTGAGACCGCAGGAGCTGGCTTGGGGAGGATATACATGCTCCTTGTGGCAGGAGAGATCAGGCAAACAGAGACCAAATGCCTTGGATAAAGCTATGCTGCTGACTCTACTAGTCTCTTCCTTCCCTCTGAAGAATTGTCTAGAACTTGGGTGTGTCTGAGAGCCCAAGATATTTATCTAATGAACTTATTAGTTTTTTTCATAATACAAAAATAGTACATGTTCATTGTAGAAATTTTATAAAATATAGACAATGAAAAATACTTGTAATCCAATTATAAAGATACTATTACATTTTAATGACAGTCCTCAATTATGTATCAGTATGTATAAAATATGTATGTATGCACACATGTGTGTGTAGGAGATTATACAATGAATACTGCTTGTAACCTGCCTTTTTCCAGTGAAGATTTCTTTCTTTAGGGGCTGGATAGGGAAAAATGACAAAAAATGTTCTAAGATTTCTTCTTTTAATGTTGCTTCTGAAAGATAAAAATAATAGGATAGATAATTTTAGTCATTGAACAAATTCATTCATTCATTCATTCATGCATGTATAACCAAGTATTCTTCCATCCTGACTAGTGGTCTGTGGTCTCAGGTCTCATTTACTTTAATAAAGCTGAGCCCTCTAACATCTAGATTGGCAGGTAGCCCAGGATTTGTGACCCTGGGGCCCCTGAGGATTGATTTATTCTTTGTCCTGTATCTTCTATCATTTCCTCTCCACTGGATAATTTCTATCAACATTCAGATATGTTGAAGCCTCTGTCATCTACCAATCATTCTCTTAAACCTGCTCTGTCTCCAACATTTTCCATATCAGTCAATGCTGTACTCTTAGTTGCTCATGTCAGAAAGCTAGGAGTCATCCTTAATGTCCCTCTTTCTTTCTCCTTATATTTATTTTATTTATTTTTTTAAGATTTTATTTATTTATTTGACAGAGAGAGAGAACACAAGTAGGCAGAGTGGCAGGCAGAGAGAGAGGGAGAAGCAGGCTCCCCACTGAGCCGGGAGCCCGATCCGGGGCTCAATCCCAGGACCCTGGGATCATGACCTGAGCAGAAGGCGGACGCCCAACCAACTGAGCCACCCAGGTGCCCCTCTCCTTATATTTAATCCATTAGCAAGTCCTATGGACTTTAGAATGTACTACTCCAGATTCTTCTACTTTTCTCTATCTTCACTCTCATTATTTGCCTAGATAGGGGGACAGCCTCCTTAGCTGGTCTTCCTATAATGCATTCTCTACACAGTAGCCAGTAAAACCTTTGGAAACAAATCTAAAACCAATGATCTCTTTCCTCTGCATAAAGCCATTGATGGCTTCTTCACATTTAAAAGAATATTCCCTTTCTTAAGATGGCCTATGAGGCCCCTGGCCCTGTCTGCATCCCTGACCTTGCCTCATCTACTTTCCCTTTTAGCCACTCTGGCTTTTTCCTATTTCTTGAACACTCTTGTATCTCTTGCTGTAGAGGAAACTTCACCAGGGCAGAGACCATGACTATCTTGTTTATTGCTGACTCTTTAGTGTCTATCTCAGTTCCTTGAGCATAGATAGCAGTAGGTACTCCATACTTATTTTTGAGTGAGTAGGTGAATTTATGAGCCAAATGTGGTAAGAGAGGCTTGAACTAAGTTGGGAGTTCATGGAGGGGGTACTTACTGTGGCCAAGGAGGTCACTGAGGACTCATAGATGAGGAAATGTTAAGCTGGAAATCAAGGCTGGACATAAAGATTCTCTAGGCTTAAGAAAAGGAGTAAAGTCTGACCTGTTCAGAATGGCTAAAATTAACAACACAGGAAACAACAGATGTTGGAGAGGATGCAGAGAAAGGGGAACCCTCTCACACTGTTGGTAAGAATGCAAATTGGTACAGCCACTCTGGAAAACAGTATGCAGATTCCTCAAAAAGTTAAAAATAGAACTACCCTACAACCCAGCAATTGCACTACTAGATATTTACCTGAAGGCTACAAAAATACTGATTCAATGAGGCACATGCACCATGATGTTTATAGCAGCATTATCAATAATAGCCAAATTATGGAAAGAGCCCAAAGATGGTGTGTGTGTGTGTGTGTGTGTGTGATGGAATATTATCATCCATCACAAAGAATGCTATCTTGCCATTTGCAATGACAGTGATGGAGCGAGAGTGTATTATGCTAGGCAAAATAAGTCAGAGAAAGACAAATACCATGTGATTTTACTCATGTGTGGAATTTAAGGAAAAAAAAAACCAGATGAACATAGGGGAAGGGAGAAAAAAAAAGAGGGAGGCAAACCACAGAGACTTTTAACTGTAGAGAACAAACTGAGGGTTGCTGGGGGGGGGGGGGGGGGGGGGGGTAAATGGGGGATGGCTATTAAGGAGGGCACTTGTGGTGATAAGTACTGGGTATTATATGTAAGTGATGAATCACTAAATTCTACTCCTGAAACAAGTATTACATTATATGTTAACTAACTAGAATTTAAATAAAAACTTGAAACAAACAAAAGGAGTAATGTCTAAACAATGATGAGTTGTAATCCTGTCGAATTGGGCCATAAGGTATATGTAATGGACCTGCACAAGTTAGGGCTGGAAAGGTAATTCTGGAACTGATCATGGGGGATCTTGAACACCAGGTTAAAGTGTTTGGCTAGTTCATCTGACAAAGGAGACCTACCCCTACCTTCCAGGAGCAAAGTGATTAGAGTCCTAGGAAGATAAATTGGTCCATGGTCTTAAGTGGTTAACAGTGGAGATGAATGAAAAAAGGAACAGATGTGAGAAATATTCTAAAGAAACTGTTGTCAGGAATTGATAACTGATAATTGGTAACTCAATATGAGATGAGGAACCAATGCAGATTTGAACTTGGGTGATTCAGAGAATGATGATACTAATAATAGAAATAGAAAATCATAAAAAGGATTTTTTTGAGGGGGAAGATAATGATTTGGTTTGTAATTTGTTGAGTTTAAGGTACTAATGGAACATGCAGTTTGTGATGGAATTTGGGACTAAAGGTATGATGAGAGATGTAATTTTCACTCATTCATTCATTTGTCCAGTGAATATTTATTGAGCATCTAGCACATGCCGGACACTGTATCAGTCATTGGAAATACAAAGATGAAAAGCATAAACCCTGACTCTGTGATTTCCTTTTTGCCATGCCCAACCTTTTTTAACTCAAGTCCAAGAGGAAGACACTCCTCTATTGATAATTTTAAATTATGAAGATCAACAATGTAACTGTTGTAATATGCATGATTATTTATATGTTTCATTTCTTTTATGATTACAGGCTTATATTAGAAGGGGTTTCATCATGCAAACATAATTGCTTATAATTTATAACCTAGGATTCAAGGAAATCCTGATGTGATTATCTTAAGGAACAGTTTCAAGATGTATATGTGTCTTTGACTTTGACCAATGATTAGGTCATTTCCTCTGCATATCTAACACAGTGAACTGGCACAGGAAAAAGAGCCCAAAATACCAATATGCTGGAATTTGGAAGACTTTTGTTTCTCAAAGGGGTAAATTCTGTGGATAGTTTTAGTAAGGGTGTCATTTTGAAGCCAAATTCAAAGGGAAAACAATAGTGCCTATATTCAGTCTTGGAAGAAGCAGGGATCACTACTTAATGAGATTGTTGTTACTGTTTTCCCGATGGGAGATGATGGGGTGTTAAAAGCAAGGTGAGGAAAATTGTGGGTAGAAATCAGGAGGCAGATATGCAGGTCAAGTAGGGAAAGAAGTCTTGAGAAAAGGGGGTACAAGTTATTTAGAAACATGCACTTTAACTTCTTTATTCTATTTTATTTGCCCAACCGCATGCAATTTTGAAAAAGAATTATCTTTTCCACTTTACAGAAGGAAACTGAAGCTCAGAAAAGTTAAGTGACTAAGGTTACAGGACTAAAAGTCAGCAAAGCTGGGGCTTGACCCAGTGGCTTTGATTCTAAGTCTACAATTCTCTGCACTGTACTGAGCTGTTGGGAGAGGCTATATGCTCTGGTGCTCTGTCCCACTGCTCTATTTGCTCAGGTTTGTGGTTGAGCTTAAATGTCCTTCCCTCCCTCTCTGAGGTTCAAACCTTACTTATCCTCACATGCCACCTTCTTTATGAAGCTTTCTCAGATCCTGTCAGCTAGGATTCAACAGCTCTTTGTCTTTACCTCTCCTATAGAGTCTCTTTTTCTCTATGGATTGCCTCACATTCTTTCCTACCATTATAATGTTTATTTGTATCCGTGTTTTAGTAGACAATAAACCCCTTCACGGTAAGCCCTGTATCTGAATCATCTTTATTTCCTCACAGTACTTAGCACAATGCCTCAAAGGCATTTAATAAATACTTATTGAATGAGCGGATGAGTGAGCGTATGAGTCTTCAGGTCTCCTGAAGCAGGTGAATCAGCTGGATAACTGCCAGGAGTTCCTTTGCCTCTCCAGTTGGGGGTGGGACTGATGTCTCCTGGGTGTTGTGAGGGGGATAGCCAGGTGAAAAAAAGAGGGCAAGGTTTGTTTTACTTTATGCAGGTAAAAATTGGAAGATGTAGAAGTAGTGAATGGATAAGCTTAGAACTGAAATGCAATCTGTATGATAGTCTGAAGATTTTAGGAAGAAACTTCCAATCCCTTAGCTCATGTAAGCTGGAATAATTGGCATCCGGACTGTGTAGTTGTGTTACTAGGCACAAAGAGAAGAAAAATATATTAAGTATGTTATAAGGAGATCAAAAAAGACCAAGAATAAATTGGGATCGTAGCCTTTTCCAGTCATTTTCACTTTGGGCTCATGTCTGCATTATCCATTTTGGAGTCACATGATTCTGTCTGCTGTGAGACGATCTGGCATGGTTGGGGCAAAGGCAACTAATTCAGCAGCTCCATGGCTCACTTCTAATAGACTGTACTGAAGAAGTTCAGCATATCAGTGAGAGAGAATTGAAGATTAAGGATGAGGAAGCCAAGGGTGCCTGGGTGGCTCAGTTGGTTGAGCGACTGCCTTCGGCTCAGGTCATGATCCTGGAGTCCCTGGATCGAGTCCCGCATCGGGATCCCTGCTTGGCAGGGAGCCTGCTTCTCCCTCTGACCCTCCCCCCTCTCATGTGCTCTCTCTCATTCTCTCTCTCAAATAAATAAATAAAATCTTTAAAAAAAAAAAAAAAGGATGAGGAAGCCAAGGGAACTACTGCCACATCCCTGGATGAAATCACCCCTGTGCTGAAAAGGTATCAATCACTCTCTCAGCTGTCAAAGGGAGAAGCCCAGAAGAGCAACTCAACTTTAGCCTCTGCCATAACTGCTTCGAAGAAGAATTAAAGACTACTCAACTTTAAAGCATGGGACCAAGAAATGTGGGTTTAGAGTATGAGAGCATGGTAACCATGCTTTTAAGGAATCCATAAATGTACTGTGAGATATTGTTCTGGTATTCTCTTTCACCGACAGTTTCCTGAAGAACTAGTAATTAGTTGTAATGCAAAAAGTAGAAATCAGGAAACTCACACCGATGTACGTTCATATTACTTTGACCAGGTAAATTAAAATCAACAGGACTTCAGAATTTAAAAGGCTGTCCATAGGAAAGCAGTTGTTATTTTTTGCAGTAAAGCATTCTTGAAAATGGCATTGTAGACAGATTGTTGTAAATCAGATTAATGTTTCCCGATAGGAACAATATTGTACTTGGAAGTTTTAAAATGATATCATAATGGTAATGGTAAAACTAAATTTGTATCCTCCATAATAACTGAATATAGAAAAATTGTGGTCCAGATTAGAGCACACAGAATGATCAAATGAAGTTCTATATTTTAAAATACTTTATAAGATAAATTAATAAATTCTATTATTAAACATGGAAATAAGGGTATATTAGTTCAAGAGGGTTGTTCTGTAAAGCCTACACAAAATAGAGGTTTATTATGTTAAACATTTGAACTACAGTTAATATGCTACTTAGAATAAACAATATTAAATATCTAATTAGTGGGCACCTGGGTGGGTCAGTCAGTTAAGCGGCTGCCTTCGGCTCAGGTCATGATCTCAGGGTCCTGGGTTCGAGCCCTGTATCGGGCTCCCTGCTCAGTGGGGAGTCTGCTTCTCCCTGCCCCTACCCCTGCTCATGCTTGCTTGCTCGCTCACTCTCTCAAAAATAAATAAAAAATCTTAAAAAAAAAATCTAATTAATGACAGTTTTTCTTGAAATTCAAAGCTTGCTTTGCTGTTTTTTCTCTTCTTTAGAAAAGGGGGGTAATTTGAATGATTTAGATCATTTCCAAGAATTGGATTATTTCCTTTTTTTCTTAATTTCTAATGGTAAAGTTAATAAAATAATTTGGCTAGGGGTGTAGTTCAAATAGTGTATGCTCAGTTTATATGGCTACTTCTAATGATGCTTCCCCATTTTCTTTTTTTTTTTTAAGATTTTATTTATTTTTTGACAGAGAGAGAGAGGGAACACAAGCAGTGGAGTGGGAGAAGGGAGGGGAGAAGCAGGCTTCCGGCAGAGCAGGGAGCCTGACGCGGGCCTTGATCCCAGGACCCTGAGATCATGACCTGAGCCAAAGGCAGATACTTAACGACTGACCCACCCAGGTGCCCCACTTTCCCCCATTTTCTGAAGTAAAAGGACTTTCACTTCTTACTACCTGCAGTCTTTTGAAATGTACAGGTGTTATCCAGGCTAGTATATGGGGAGGACATTCATTCATTCATTCAGCAAGTATTTTATTGAATATCTACTATATGCCACTGTAGGTAATGGGATGTAAGAGTGAACAAGATGGACAAGGTGCCAGCCTTAATAGAGCTTATGTGTCAAAAAGGAAGAAATAAGGTGATGAGATAGAGAGTTCCTGGGTTAGGGAGAGATGTGTGTGTTGGGAGCCATGTAGATTGGGTGACCAGAGAATGATTTTCTGAGGAGGTGATATTTGCTCTGTGATTTGAATGACAAAGAAAGGTCAGTCATATGACAGTGATCTGGGAGTAAGGGGCCTCCAGAAAAGGGAACACCAGCAAGTGCAAAGGCACTAGGACAAGGATGAGCCTTGCCAGATAAAATACAGGATGCCTGGTTCAATTTGAATTTCAGGGGCGCCTGGGTGGCTCAGTCGTTAAGCGTCTGCCTTCAGCTCGGGTCGTGATCCCAGGGTGCTGGGATCGAGCCCCGCTTCGGGCTCCCTGCTCCGCGGGAAGCCTGCTTCTCCCTCTCCCACTCCCCCTGCTTGTGTTCCCTCTCTCGCTGTGTCTCTCTCTGTCAAATAAATTAAAAAAAAATTTTTTTTGAAATTCAGATTAACAATGAATATATATTGTTTTAGTATAAGTGTATCCCAAATATTGTATGGGTCATACTTATACCAAAAAATAATTCATTTTTATCTGAAATTCAAATTTTACCAGGCACCCTGTATTTTTATTTGCTAAATCTGACAACTGTAACCTGGGGTGTTCAAGCAACAGAAAGAAGTCCAGTTTTGCTGGAAAACAGTAAGTGAGGAGAGGGTGGCGGGTGATTAGTTTGGAGATCCTGGTAGGCACTGGATTGTTGAGCTTCATCAGCTAAAGAGTTTGGATTTATCCTAAGTGGAATGAGAAGCCACTGGAGTATCTTAAGCAGGGGAGTAGCACAGTCTGTTAAATACATGGATAGATAAGAAAAGGATGGTCGCATATTAATTACATCTTGTGTTCTCTTCTTGGTATGGGTGGGGGGGTGGAATACCTTACAAGTGGAAATTTCTTTTATGGAAGGGAAATATTTGCCCTGCTATTTAGTCAGATAGGAGGGCAGAGAGCTCCTGTGTCTACTGCTTCTCAGTTACCCTCAGCTCAAAATAATCCTTATGCCAAAGTGGCATATTATGAGGTGGCATATTCTGATCCCCTTCAATACATTTTATAATCAATAAATCCCTATGCATCTTATAGATGTTCTCTTGGCAAGAGCTTTTGAGGTTTTAGATCCTGGCCCTTTTAAGTTAAGGCAGTCTGCTGCTTGAGGATGTCTAGTCCCTCTGTGCCCTCCCCATCCATACCAGTTCTCCTAAAGAGTTGGTATTAAAAGCAAAAGAATAAAGTTATCAGAAAGGGATTTCAGTAGTCTGGGGAACCTAATTATATAAATTTGGTCTGTCTTTTTGGAAAGTTACTGAGTTATCTCAAATGACATAAAATCACTTTCTAAATCAAAGTCACATTCACTGCCCATTATCACTCTCTCCCCTCTCCAATGCTTCCTTATTTGATTAGATTCCATCATCTGCACTGAGTTGGGACACTGTTCCTGTAATCTTAGCTCCTATGGAACACTTGCACTTGATTCATAGTACAGGAAAAGCCATGGTTCTCCGACACTCTTGCATCAACTAATCAGCAAAGGACCTGAGAAAGGAAACACAGTTCATTGGTTCATTCACTTGCACCCCATAGACCTGTAGGGCAGGTGGGGAAAGCTCCAACTAAAGCCTGGGGATTTAGGAATGCTTCCCTGTCAGTCATGAGCTGGAGCAGAATTGTGATGGGGAGAGAGACTAACCAGTGCGCCCGGGCTGAGGCTTTCTCCTTAACAAGGGAGAGGCTCCCTGGCCTCCCACGGTTCAGGAAGGAGGCAGAGCCCAGCAGCACTACATCTCCACTTCCTTTCTGTCCTTAAAACTTGGTTCAGTGTTTCTTTGTGACATCCATCACTTCTCCTACCAGCTGTGAGGGCAGGAGGAAAAGCAATTAAGGGCGTTATTAATCACCAAGTTCCCACAGAGAAGGGTCAAACTGCAGCAGGATTTGACAAAGCAACAACAATTCTATCACCAACAGTTATAAAAGTAGATAACTCAGGACGCCTGGGTGGCTCAGTCGGTTAAGCGTCTGCCTTCAGCTCAGGTCATGATCCCAGGGTCCTGGGATCGAGTCCCGCATCGGGCTCCCTGCTCCGTGGGGAGCCTGCTTCTCCCTCTGCCTCTGCCTCTCTCTCTCTATCTCTCATGAATAAATAAATAAAATCTTTAAAAAAAAAGTAGATAACTCAACATTTTAAAGCTATATTTGGGCCTATTCTTTCTTAGCCCAAAAAAATGTTATTGAAAGTGAACATCCCAGAGTTGATTAGAAACTTGCCTTCCTTTGAGTTTTGGAATTGTTTTGAGTTGGTTTTTTTTTTAGATTTTATTTTTTTATTTGACCAGGGTGGGGGACGGGGAGAAGAGCACAAGCAGGGGGAGCAGCGGAGGGAGAGGGAGAAGCAGGCTTTCTGCTGAGCAGGGAGCTCAACACAGGGCTTGATCCCAGGACCCCAGGACCCAGAACTGTTTCAGTTCTAACAATATTTGAGTTTGGCGAGCTTTGTGTTTCCTTTGGGAGGTTGTGGCAAAAGTAAATTGGAAAAGATATCTGTGCTTTTGCAGACGAGAAAAGGTTTCTGCCTTTTATTGTATCATGTGTACTAGAATTTCTTTTTCACTGAAATCCATGGAAAATGAGAAAAACATTTTGAGAAATGAGAGAAATATTTTATAGAAGTCATTTTGTAAATGCTTTTAAAATATGTGTTGAAATCCTGTTCATTTTATAGGATAGTACTATTCAAAATTTTTGAAGCAGACAGTGTTTCTTTTGGTGACAACCCTTCATCCAAAAGCAGCATTTACAGAGGGGCCCGCTGATTACTGCCTCTGCATAATCAGACTGCTCTTCATGCCGCATTTTGTGTGATTCTTTCATATTAACTTTCTCACTTAGTCAAGAAATATTTATTGAGCATCTATTGTGGGTCAGGGATACAGTAGAGAATAAAGCAGACACATTCTCCTTCCTTGTGAAGTATATAATCCAGCAAAGAAGACAAATGCTAATTAGATAATATAAATTATAGATATCACATTATTTTATCTTTAAAATCACAACTGTGTATATCTGAAAAATAATCTCACATTTTCTTAACACGTGCCAATTATATTATTTGTGATACAGACAACAGGTGCAAAAGACCAATCACTTTCCAGTTGTATTACTGACTCTGATATGCTTGCCTCACCTGGGGTAGAGCCTTAGCAGCAAGTTTTGCTATGTGAGAACACTTTGGTTAAGGTTTTTAAAGAGTGTTTATTGTTTCAGTTGAGATGGTGGAATGGGGAATGGGGAAGAAGGAAGAAAACTAAGTATAAAGAACTTTAATTTTATAGCCTCAGCCCAAATTCCCTGAAAGCAGATGGGTTAAAGGAAACTCAGGAAGGTAAGAAGGGAAATCCCAGGCAGAGCCAAACAAAATGTTCATTGGACCAGCAACTACAGCCCCAGGTGGGGAGGAGGAGGCTCAAATTTCCTCATTCCTAGGACTTTTTCTTTCATTTATACCCTAAATGACTCAGGGGATTTCACAGGGGACAGTGAGAAGTCATTAGTGTTTAGATAGCCCCTTGAGATTTATCTAGGGAAAGTACAAGGTAGAATATAATGGATTAGGGTTGAGATCAACCAACAATGTAGCTGGGGTCACTGGGGCAACCATTGAAAAGCAACATAACCATTTACCCAGTAAGAGTAAAGTGTTAGCAGAATGCCTAGGGAGAAACTGAAAAGACAAAGGGATAAATGGATATTGTCAAGTCCTAGGTCTAGTCTGGATTAATACTTCCTTTCTATAGTGTCTCAAACCACCTCCTTCTTTGTACAATGCCCTGGCTATATAGGGTGTTAAAAAGAAAACCACAGGCTCAAAATGGAGTCACCAAACCGGGACTTAATACCTAACCTAATTGCAGTTTCAGTCTCTCCCATAAATATATTCTTAACCAATTGCTCAGGAATTTTCTGGTCAGCTGCAATGAGGTAATCTGTCACAGGGGCTCTCTCCATCCCCCAAAGGAAGATGAGGTCATCTACCTAATAAGACCCCCTGTGGTTCCCCCTAAGGGAAAGTGACCTTGCCTGAAACAATTCTTTCTTTTCTTTTACTAATAACTTCCTTGCACCATCCTCCTTCCCATAAAAACTTTCCATTTTTGTACAACTCCTCAGAGCATCTCTCCACTTGCTAGATAGGATGTTGTTGGATTCATGAATCATTGAGTAAAGCCAATTAGATCTTCAGATTTACTTAGTTGAATTTTTGTTCTTTAACAAGGGGCAAGGGAAACAACTCATCCGAAAGTACTTCTCATGTTCCTCCTAAAGTAATATTAATTTTGCTCAAAATTTTAAACGGTGCATAACACTCAACAGAAGTGATTAGTAAGATCAGTTAAGCCTGCCCCAATTAAAAAGTCACCAAGAATTTAAATTAAAAAAAAATTGAAAAGTAAAAAAAAAAAAGTTTACCCAGAAACCTTTGACTCTTTGAAAAGATTGGCTCCTTTAAATCATTAATAACCAATCAATACTTGCCTATTTCTTGGTGAGGGGGAGGGTCAGTACTTCTGATTTTATTGGTTTACATTTCATCTTATGACTTGATTCAAAGACATATTATGATGTAGTGATTAAGGGTGTGGAACTCAGAGCGGACTGACTGGCCTCCCTATTTCTCAGCTGTGTGATCTTGGGAGAATTATCTAACCTCTCTGTTCCTCAATTCCCTTATCTGTAAGGTGGGGGTAGTTATAGTACTATGGTATAGGTTTATTTTGAAGACTGTATGTATGTGGTTTAGAATAGCACTTGGCACATGGCCAATCCCCAAAAGGGTTAAATATTATTATTATTATCAAATATTATTATTTGAATTGTTTAGGGTAACTTTCCTGAGAACAGACATGTTCCAACTTTAATTTGGCTGGTAGCTGTGACTTCTGGCAATTGCACTGATGGGAGAGGCATGCATACATGGATGAATCTCTCCTTAAGGACCATTTGGTTTGTAAAAAAGTAAATGTAACCCTTGGGTCCCTTGAAGGACCCACATAGGTTACATCATAATAAAAACACTTATTATGTGTCAGGTACTTTATATGCATCATTTCATTAAATCTTCATAGAGAACTCCAAGAGTAAGCACTATAATTATTCCCCACTTTACAGCTGAGAGAACTGAGGCATAGAGAGGTTAATGAAAAAAGCACACAAGATCAAACAGGGGTAAGTGGTAGAAAGTGAGTTTTCAAGCCCACTTGTCTGACTCCAAGAACTGCTCTTAACAATGATACTGTGCTGCTTTGACCTCTTCTAAGCAAGCCCTTGCCCGAGAAATATGAGAGAATACCTTCTCTGGGCCTTCCAGGAAGCCAATAGCAAGGCCTCCACTTACAAACAAAATGCACACAATGTCCCCAAAAGAAGTTGTGCCATTTGATGGAAGAGAATCATGCATGAGAAGATGCAGGGACTAGAGATGATTCCTAAGGTAACTTTTAAAATTAAGTCCTGAGATGGTATGCAACAGATTTCAATAATATAATCCCAGTTCTTCAAGTAGTCATCAGGATCACTTGCTCCTGGGCCTGGGGGTGACCTACCACAGGACTCTCCAGGTCTCCTGCTGCTTGGGATCCCCCATTTGAGCTTCTCTGGAGGTGTTTATTCACTCTGTGCTCAGCTGGTCCCTTCCAGCTATTGCCATACAATCCTCAAGCTAGTGTTTTATTAAAGAGTTTAGGAATTCTCTTTGGGCAAGGCACTGACTAGTAATTGTTTTTGGTGCTACTGTGATACATTTTCACAAACTCAGTAGCTTAAACAACATTAATTTATTATCTGTAGTTATGGAGGTTAGACATTCCAACAGGGGCCTCCCCTGGGCTAAAATCAGGGTAGAACTATGTTCAGTTCTGAAGGCCCTGGGGGCAAATCTGTTTCCTTACCTTTGTCAGTGTCCTTGACCTGTGGCCCCTTCCTCTGTTTTCAAAGCAGCAATGGCTTGTGGAGCCTTCCTCATATAGCCTCTCTCTGCACCTGTTGTCCCATCTATCTCTGACCATAGCGGGAAAGATTCTCTGCTTTGAGGATTCATGTGATTAGATTGGGCCTGCCTGGATAATCCAGGCCAATTTCCTGAGTTTAAGGTCCTTAACTTTATTCACATCTGCAAAGTCCCTTTGCCTTGTAAGGTACCATATTCACAGGTTCTAGGGATTAGGACATGGACATCTTTGGGAGGTCATTATTCTGCCTACCACAGGAATGAAACTGAAACTGAGGTGTTTAGTGTCATCAGTTTAGGGTGCAAAAAATGTCACCCCATAGTGGTTTCCCAGTTGCTACCCCTGTGCCCCCACCTGCCTTTTTAGCCAGAGGTCCTGGGTGAGGTGAGGCTGGGAAGGGGCCCTCCAGTGATCAGTCCATGAACACTAGGAGTTTAATCCAGGAGGTCAGCATCAGTTAATATTGCCTTGCTGGGAGAAGAGTGGTCATTACTATAAGAGCACTTGTTCTAGCCTGCTACTGTTGCTCCCACTCACTGGTGTCACTGCTCCAACCTGGGCATACAGTCCACTTACTCAAGGGCTGTGTCACAGAAGGTGTGGTCGTATTGAAGTTGCCAAATACAAAGCTTGTTGCCATTGCCATTGCTGCGCTTACCAGAACCGACTAGAGCAGGATGGGGAAGGAATTCTTCCCTCACCCACGGGTACCCCATGCCCAAGCAGCCCCAGGTTCTCAATAACTTCCTTTCATGAAATGGTCTTTTCCATCTGTACATGGATCAGTAGGCATTTGTGTGGGTTTAGCTGTCTCCAAGTCCTGGTAAGATCCCTTTGCCTGACCCCTGAACTTAGGGTGACCCTGAGGAGTATTGTTGGGAATCTCTGCCTCCCAACACAGTCAGGTGACAATTATGGTAACTTTGAAGCAGGAAGCAAAGGAGTTGGGGTTCTCATTTCCTTCCTATTGGCCCCTACCTACAGCCTCTGAGTTTCTTACACAAATTCAACCACTCCATCTTGGACATCTTTAAGCTTAGTCTCTCAGTGGGGTGAAGGTGGGGTTGAGGGAGTTGGACCTTGATGCCAGCACAGTGTCTGTTAGTAATTGAAGGGCATTTTGGTGACTTGTCCAGGAAAAGTGAAGGCTTCAAGGCAACTCCATGTGGCTACCATCAGAAAGCAAAGAACAATTAGCAATTTCCAAATGGCAATTTTTTAAAATAAGAAATATTTAAAATTCCTAAGGAGGGCACATGTTGTGATGAGCACTGGGTGTTATACACGACTAATGAATCGTTGAACACTACATCAAAAACTAATGATGTACTGTATTTGGCTAACTGAACATAAAAAAATTAATTAAAAAATATTTAAAATTCCATTTCACTGGGCATCACACTAGCACAGTAGTCTTCAAACATTTTTGCTTCAGGACCCCATTACACTCTTAAAAATGTGTTGATGTAAGACTAATGATGTATTGTATGGTGACTAACATAACATAATAAAATTTAAAAAAAAATAAAAAGTGTGTTGGATCCACATTAGAAATTAAAACAATTATACATTAATTCATTAAAAAAACATTAGATATTAATATAATTAACACCTTTTAATTAAAACTAACTATATTTCCTATGACAAAAAAATTTGAGAGAAGAGTCACCTTGTTTTACATTTTTGCTAATTTCTTATGTTTGGCTTGATAGAAAACAGTTGAATTTTTCATATCTGCTACTGCCTTCAGTCTGTTGTGAGATCTCAGTTTGGGTCAGCTATCCTGGGGTAATTTCAAATCATATGTGCAAGAGTGCTTTGGAGATGGTAAAGCACCATAAAAATGCTTGTTTGCTATTTCTACACAGGGCTGCTAAAACAGGAAGTAACAGGAAATTACTCCTTTGAGGCTCATCACACCTCTCTTTGATTAAACACAGGAGAATTCAGCCCACCCAGAAATGAGGTGTTTGTTTCGTCTTACAGAATTTCAGAAATAATATTCTCACAGCAACTTACATGAAAAAAGTCCATCGATTTACCAGATACCAAAGCAAATCTGACTCCATGCTAGACAAACTGTAGTTCCAAGAATCCAAGAGATCCAGTTGGGAAGACTGAGTGACTCTATATTACATTAAAAGAGAGTTTTTTAAAAAAAATTTATTGTATTATGTTATGTTAATCACCATACATTACATCATTAGTTTTTGATGTAGGGTTCCATGATTCATTGTTGGCGTATAACACCCAGTGCTCCCCCCCCCATCAATCTATATACCTTTGAGAGGTAGATATTCTAAAGCTCAGAGAGATTAATGGAAAAATGACTTACCAAAATGTCACATAGTTCTGATAAATGGTAAAACAGGTTTTCTGATTGCAAATTCAGTAGTTGCATTGCGTTACAATACCCCTGGGTGGTTTATCTCCTGCTCATGGGACTCTAAAAAAGAGGGAGGTAGGAAAGACCTGTCTAATTTGGAGGGAAGAATATAGGAAAAACTTTAACTATGGCTGCAGCACACACACCTGAGGGAACTATTGCCTTCAGGGATTATAGTGTCTTGGGAGATGGAATGGGAAAATGTAGGATACTAGATCATTGGCAGCAGGTAGGATAAGGATCTTTGAGTCAGATTTTCTCCTTCACAGTTATATCCAACTCTGTCTATGATTATAATGTGCTGACAAAGAAAGAAGCCAAAGATAGAAAATTAGCTCAACATTAAGTACTATTATGTGAATGCCCCCAAATAGAGTTGAAGATGCTCTTCTTTTCTTGCAAGTGGCACCCAAAGATCTTGAGTGATTTATCCATCCAGCTACCAGCTAGGCCTACAATAGTGAATGACAAGAAATGATTGCTTGTTTAGTTTTTTATTTCTCTTCAGAGGGCTCTCCATTGTCTTCCTAAACAACCCTCAGAAACAAACATTTTGCTTTTCCAATATGGCATAATCAGATGGATACTTCCCATTGTCTTAATTGACTTGTTTACAGCACAAAATCATTTGAAAAGACTTCCTTTAGTTTCCCTTGGGTTCTCTGATACCCACCTGTCTCAGCTCCTTATTACTTCTGAATGATCCATGTCAGTCTGTTTTGTAGGCTTCTCTTGTTGGCTAGCACTTAAATGATGATGTCACATGAAACCCTGTTCTCTTTTCCTTGTTGCACTTTTCCTAATCAGTGCATTTAGTCTTTTGAGTTCTATATCCAATTATTTACTGATAATTTAAAAAGCTTTATCTCATGTCCAGATTTCTGTCTAGCTTCAGATCCATCTATCCATTTGCCGTTTGGAGGTCCTACATACTCTTGAAACCAAACACGTCCAAAATGGAACTCATTTTTACTGCTGTCTCTCAACTTACTTCTCCTTTGGTGTTCTCCACCCAGCAAATGGCACCACCATTTATCTAATTGTATAAATCAGTGGCTTAGGAGTTACACAGGACACCTCTCTTTCACGCTGTAAGGGAAAACTCTATTTTTCTCCTCTGTTCTCAATACTTCTGACACTAGATGTGTGAGAGTTTTTTTCACACCACACAGTTCTCCAATTCTCAGTGATGCTGACAGGGTATCCTACAAATTTAACTCAGTTCTGACACTCTCTGTCTGAAGACAGATTAAGGACTCAGTTTCACAAGCCTTTCCATATTAGATGCCAATCTCAAGTCTAGGCTGTTACCTGTACTTCTGACTGATTGGCTATAAATCAGGGTTCCTATGGGTGCCACTCTCCCAGTACCTCCATATGTCCACTAACCCAGAAACTCATCAAATCTTATTGTTCAAGAGTGTTCATAGAGCTTAATCAATAGTTCCTCCTTCCCCCTTCCCAGACATTAGTGGGTGGGGCTGAAAGTTTCATCCCTCTAATCAGTTGGTCTTTCCGGTGACCAGTCCCATCCTGAAACTGTCTAAAGGCCCCAGCCTATCTCACTTATAAGCATAAATCAGGTGTGCTCAAAAGGTGCTCCTTATGAATAACAAAAGACACTCCTGTCGCTAAGGAAATTCCAAGGGTTCTAAGAGTTCTGCCAGAAACTGGGCACAAATATATTTTTTATTATACCACAAACCCCATAGAGACAGTCGATCACTGAGCTTAATTCTGGCATAATATTAAGCGGGGTTTATTGCAGTGACTCCCAGAATGGAGAGAGATAACTCTCTGACTTTGGTTTTCCTTCCACCAATCCATGCTCTACAGCCTTGTCTTTCTGAATGTAGACCTGATGATGCTATTCTACCTCCTAAAACTCAGTGGGTCCTCATTGTTCTTAGGGCATAATGTTATTTTCCCACTTCATTTCTTGCCACTCCATTGCCTTGCATTCTACACATCAAATCCTACTGAATTTCTTTTAACTCCTGGAATGAACCGTGCCCTTTGTCTTGCTTCCTGATTTTACAGATGCAGTTTACTCTCTTGGAACAGTTTCCCCCTTTTCTCTATCCCTATGCCTATCTAACTTAATCTTCAGGTTTAAGTCAAAATATCAGTCCTCAGGAAGTCTTTTCAGTGTCCCGAGGGAAGGCTGACTACTACCTCTATGTGCTGGCACAGCAACAGAACTTAACCTCGGCTCTTACTGCAGTGTGTTACAGTTGCCTATTTACTTGTCTGTGTCCCTATCTGGCATTAGTTCAGCTAAGGCAGGAACCGTGTTTGCTTTGTTCAAGGCTGTATCTCCAGCATCTAACATTATTTTTGAGATACATTATAAGTGACCTTGGACAAATTATTTAACCTCCTTTTGTCTTTCAATTTACCAGACCGAAGATGGGAATAGAAATAGTACCTATTTTACAGGGTTGCTCTGAGCGATGTCCATATATTTAGAACTTAGAGTGGAATACTCAGGGGTTGTCTCAGTATTCATGTTTGAACAAATTCTGTCATGTAACATTGGCTCACAAAGCCAGTGTAGAGACAGCAGAGCCCAATGAATACAACATGGATTCTGAAGCCAGGTTGCCTGGTTCAAATGTGAGCTCTTACACTTACTAGCTATGTGACCTTGGATAAGTTATGCTTTCAGTGCCTTCTGATTTACCCATCTATAAAATGAGAATAGCAGTTGTATTTATCTCATAGCATGGTTGTGTCCCTGACACGTAGTAAGGACATTGTAAATATTTTTAGATGAAATAAAAAATACAGAGAGGAGGAGTGAGAGTATGCAGACATTTGGCACCATGTGATTATCAGCGACAGTTGATGTGGAATGACTTCCCCCTCGGTTATGGCTCCTGCTCAAACACGAAAGCAGGCCATCAGTGGCTCATTTATTGGCTATCGACACCTGCCATTGAATAGTTTCCAAGACCCAAACTTCGTAATGGAATGCAGCCAGTTCTCTAGGGGAGTACAGTGTCTGTGAAGTGGGTGTATAAACACTGATGAGTTTCAGGTCAGGATCCACATAATTGCTACAATTTGCAATGCCATTTAATGTAAATAAATGGCAGCAGGTGTAGGGGATAAGATAGCTTTGAGGGGGCCACCACAGGTAGGTTCTCCACAGATGTGAACTTTGTGTCTGAGGTTTGACAGACTTCGGGATTATTTCTGACAGTGGGAAGAACAACTGCCCTTTGCCTAAACTCTTGTCACACTTTGTCTGAAGGCAAATGCTGACATATTTATGATAACTTAGTTCATTTACCTTGGAAAGCACAAATGTCCATAATTAGCCTCCAATTATTCAACATGTGGCCTCTCTTCTGGTCTCCCTCCTACTGTCTAGCTTTTGACATTTTCTGTATAAAGTAGCTCATGCGTAAGAAGGCATTAAATTAAATATGTCCCTCTTACTGTTCACTAATAGCTTTGGTGAAAGGATTTTAGGCCAGAAAACTAGAACCATTGGCCAGAACAAAGAATTTGAACTAACCTTGTGTTATGGGTTAAATTGTGTCCTCCAAAGATAATCAAAGATATGTTGGAATCCTAACCCCCATTACTTTGGAATGTGATCTTTGGAGATAGGATCTTTACAGAGGTAATGAAAATAAAATGAAGTTATCAGAGTGGGCCCTCATCCAATGACTGATGTCCTTTAGAAGAAATGGGAAATTTGGACAAAGAGATAGGCATACATCAAGGGAATACCATGTAAGGAGATATAGGGAGAAACAGCTATATATAGAGAAGCCCAGATCAGATCCTTCCCTCAGAGTCCTTAGAAAGAACCAACCTTGCCAAAACCTGACCTTCAACCTGTAGCTTCCCAAACTGTGAGACAGTACATTTCTGTTTTGTAAGCCACTCAGGTTTTGGTACTTTGTAATGGTAGCCCTAGGAAACTAATACTAGGTTTAAATTCTTACTTAGGTACTTACTGTTCCTGGTACCACTGTTACTTGTATCTCCATCACTTTCCCCAGCCAGGTGCCTAGGTGAAGATAATCAATGGATGTGAGTACCAACAGTGATATTTGGTTCCAGCCTCTATCAGCGGAATTGCTAGACTGCAGTCTCCTTGTCTACCTCTTTGCCTCATTGGTAGTCAAACAGCTCTTGCTGTAGTTCTTGGTGCTCATTTCTACTCTGACCTGTGGCCTTAGCCATTTCTATTGACCTAGCCAGTTTCAAAGAATAAGAGGAACCTATATATCTCTGTTTGACCAAACATTTATGAAACTTGTTTGACCACAGAACTATTTTGTCATATAACACATGGAGCATCTTTTGGGAATTACTACCCATAGTGTTTTTGATGGTCGGGGAAAAGATCAAGGTGACTTTTCAAGGAGAAATCAGGATTAGACACTGGGGTGGGAGACAGAGTTCTTGGAATTCCCTTAGGATGGGAATTTATAGTCATTAACCTAAGGCAGGTGACATCAGATAGATAATTCTCTGTTGTGGGGCCTATCCTGTCCATTATAGGATATTTAGCAGCATCATTAGCCTCTACCCGTTAGATGCTAGTAGCAGCTACTTCCCACTCATAACAATCTTAATGTGTCCAAGCATTGCCAAATGTCCCATTGGGGAGTAAAATTGCTCCTGCTTGAGAACCAGTAATCTTAGATTACTGAAAAAGTTCACAAATTGACACTTGTTTTCCATATTAAAAGTACCAAGATAGGGGCCCCTGGATGGCTCAGTTGGTTAAGTGTCTGCCTTCAGCTCAGGTCATGATCTCAGGGTCCTGAGATTGAACCCTGAGTCGGGCTCCCTGCTCTTCGGGGAGTCTGCTTCTCCCTCTCTCTATGCCCCTCCTCCCTGCTTTGCTCTCTCTGTCTTTCAAATAAATAATTAAAATCTTAAAAAAAAAAAGTACCAAGATAAAGAAGTGAGTCAGAAGATTGAAGTGTGTGTGTGTGTGTGTGTGTGTGTGTGTGTGTGTCTTGGGGAAGGATAAGCTAGAAAGGAATCTCCATGGAGTCATTTGCAAAGAGATGGGGAAAAGGGACACAAGACAAATCCAGACCCCATTTACTCTGAGATCTCTGTGAGTTTCCTGGTATCCTAGTAACGTTTCCATTTTTGCTGCTTTTGTTATTGATTGGGCATTTCTCCTTATGGCAGGTGTCAGTAAAATTCTTATGGCAAAAACAATCTGTGTGTTTTAGGGAACAAAAACAATTAGAGAAGGTACACATATGAATAATCTAGTTGTTAGAAGACTCTTGAACGAAACCAGGCTCTGTTCTGCCTTAGGATGTTTGCATAGGGTACTTATCTACCTGGAATGCCTTTTATCTTAGGATCTTCTCAAACATTGGTTTCAAGGAAAGACTTTTCCTGACCCTTCTCTCTAAAGTAATGCTCCCTGATGCATAAATTTATTTTTTTAACCTCAGTGGTTAATTTTATTCCAATCAAGGGACAAAGATTTTTTTTTGAATTTTATGTTTACTTTCTTGAAAATATTTTCTTGTCTATTGTGTGTATGGTAATTTCACCCACATTACTAAAAAAGTACCATGAAGTCATTCATGTAAAAGATAAAGAAAATCCCTTTAGAAATAAACTGAGGGTTGCTGGAGTGGGGGGTGGGGTGGGAGGGATGGTTTGACTGGGTGATAGACACTGGGGAGGGTATGTGCTCTGGTAAGCGCTGTGAATTGTGCAAGACTGCTGAATCTCAGATCTGTACCTCTGAAACAAATAATGCAATATATGTTAAGGAAAAAAAAAAAGAAGAAGAAGAAGGTAGCGGGAGGGGAAGAATGAAGCGGGGGAAATCGGAGGGGTAGACGAACCATGAGAGACGATGGACTCTGAAAAACAAACTGAGGGTTCTAGAGGGGAGGGGGGTGGGAGGATGGGTTAGCCTGGTGGTGGGTATTGAGGAGGGCACATTCTGCATGGAGCACTGGGTGTTATGCACAAACAATGAATCATGGAACACTTCATCTAAAACTAATGATGTAATGTATGGGGATTAACATAAGAATAAAAAAAAATTAAAACTCAAAAAAAAAAAAAAAAAGAAAATCCCTTTAAACACATCTCAGGGGAAAAATATCAAGTAGGCCATTTGGTAATTTATATATTGTTAACAGACTATAATACAATCCTGGTTTAAGTCAAACATAAAAACATTTTGCCATTAGTATATTTTTCATAAATTGACAGGTATTAGTTATAAAACATTGTGTTTCTTAGAACCAAGCTCAGTGGTTTGTAAAAATGATAAACTTTTCAGTTTATAATGTTTTTGTGTGTATCATTTTCATAATAGTTGCACTGGGTGTTCAGTATACGAATGTGACTTAACCACAGTTGAATGGTATTAGCATTTACCACTTATAGTGAAGTGTCAAAACTTTACTTTCATTCAGGTCCCTTTACCTTTTCCACTTTTAAATATCATTGTATTCAGTATCATTATTTTCATTTTTATTTTAATTACCAAGTATAATTTAGAAAACTTGTGGGAAGGGTAATCTATTCTGTTTGCCTATATTTCTGCCCTTTCTGTTGTTTCTTCTTCCTTCCTTCCTTCCTTGCCACAAGTCTCCTTCCTTCTTCCTTCCTTCCTTCCTTCCTTCCTTCCTTCCTTCCTTCCTTCCTT
>NC_058406.1:122859725-122947086 GCF_002201575.2 Neomonachus schauinslandi | reverse complement strand
CTTCCTTCCTTCCTTCCTTCCTTCCTTCCTTCCTTCCTTCCTTCCTTCCTTCCTTCCTTCCTTCCTTTCTTCCTTGCTTGCCACAAGTCTCCTTCTTTTATCATTTCCTTTCTGTTTGAAGAACCTGCTTTAGCCATTCCTTAAGGGTAGGTCTTCCAGCAACAATTTTTTTTTTTTAAGTTTTCTTTCATCTGAGAATGTCTTTATTTCCCTTTTATTCCTGAAGAATAGTTTTGTCAGTTATAAAATTCATGGTTGACAGTTCTTTTTCTTTTTCAGCACTTGAAAAATGTTCTACTTCCTTCTTGCCTCCATGGTTTTAGATGAGAAATCTGAGAGATCTGCTGTCATTTAAATTGATGTCCTCTATGGGTAATATCATTTCCTTCTGGCTGCTTTTGATTTTTTTTTGTCTTCAGTTTTCAGAAGTTTGATTATGATGTGTCTTAGTATAGATTTCTTTGCATTTATCTTATTTAGGATTTACTCAGCTTTTTGAGTCTGTGGCTTTATTTATTTATTTTAATTACCAAAATTGGGAACTTTTTAGCCATTATTTCTTGGAATACTCTTTTAGCCACTCTCTTTATCCTCTCCAGTGATGGCAATATTGGATCTCTTGTTGTCCCACAGTTCCTGAGACTGTTTTTTTGTTTTGTTTTGTTTTGCTTTTTAGTCTCTTTTTTCTCTGTTGTTCATATTGGGTAATTTCTATTAATATATTCTCAAGTTCACTGATTCTGTCCTGTTATCTCCACTTTGCTACTGAATCCATCCAGTCAGATTTAAAAATTTTGCCTATTGTATTTATTAGTTCTATAATTGCCATTTGATTCTTTCCTATAACTCACAGTTCTTTGCTGAGATTTTATATTTTTTCATTGTTTAAAGAGCATTTTTAATCCTTGCTGAAGCATATTTATGATGGCTGCTTTAAAATCCTTGTCAGATAATTCCAAATCTGATTCATCTAGATGTTGGTGTCAGTTGATTGTCTTTTTTCATACAAGTTATGATTTTCTTGTTTCTTGGTATGATGGGTTGTATCCTGGATATCTTGGTTATTACATCAGGAGACTCTGGATCTTATTTAGTATTTTATTTTGGCAGGCAGTCACCCTTTTAGGTTTAGCATTCCAGTCCTGGGCTACTTTTGTAGGCTGTGGTTTCAAAGACAATTTAATTTTCAGAGCCTTTGTTGTACTATTTTGGTCTGCTTGGTGCCCTTGGAGTTTTAACAGATCCCTGCTGGTCCTGCCTTAGTGGGTAACAGGAGCTTCCCCCTCCTGCATGGATTCCTGGTAAAGACGAAGACCACTTCCTGTGTTGAGAACTTGTGTCAGAATCCTGCCTCCTTATGGCCTAACTGCCCAGTATCCTTCAGAGAGGGCTGTCTTAGGCCCAGCGAGGAAGGAGAGTCCTGGCCACTTAATGCCAGCATAGCTCCAGATAGATTCTTCTTGCTGGTTCTATAAGCTTATTCAACCCAGAAATTTTGTATTGTAACACCCTGATTATTTCCTTCATAGCACTTTTTATCTGAAATTATATTTATATTTTATTTTGCTTTTTCAATGTCTGTTTCCCATACTAGAAATAGCTCTGTGAAGGCAGAGTTTTTATTTTTATTTTTAAAAATTTTTGCTGTTTCCCAGCACCTAAACAAAATAGGTCCTCAATAAATATTTATTGAAGGAAAGAAGAAATCCCAAGAGGTAGAGAAGATGATGACAGCTATAAGGAGGAGGAATAGCATACTGAATTCTTAAAATATATTGTCTATTTGGGTAATAGGGCTGAGATTTTTAAAAATTTTATTTTTAATTTATTTTGTTTTTTGAGTAGGGAGTTGAATTTTTATTTTATTCATTTGTTGATTAGTTCAACAAGTATTTATTGAGTACCTATTAGGTACCAAGCACTGTGCTAGGGATTTAAAGGTAAGAAAAGAGGTCTGTGCCCTGCTGGGCACCATAGTCCATGTAGGAAGACAGGAACTGAAAAAGAAATGCCAATGCAATGTAGGTTATGAAGCAGAAGTGCAAGTTGTGGGGCAGCAGGTCTCATCAGTCTCCTGGGGGGTGGGGAGGGGTCTCCAGCCTTTCACATCTGCATAGCTCTGTGTAAATGTTTGCCAAGAGAGTGAGTGTCTGGGCCCTGGAGCGGCCCAAACTGGAACACTGGGAACTCCATAATCAGAATCCTCACCATCACTAATGCTGTTTGAACACTTTTTAGGTGCCATTGTTTTCCAAGCCCTGGCTTCTTTAATCCCCACAGCAGCCTTTCATCAAGGGTTCTCTTATCATCATTCCCCTATTTTACAAACAAGGAAATGGGCTCAGACTGGAGGTCCCCTAACTGGTCAGTAGTGGAGGCCAGGTGGCTGCCTCCATGGCCCATGCTTTTAAACCCCACCACCTCCCCAGGGAGGAGAGCCCATCTCCACCTCTCCTCAGCCTTGTGCACTTAGCTTAGCTTCCCTCTGCCTCCCTGGTGCACTAGTTGCCTGAGTTGCCTTTCTTTAGCTTCATTTGCACAGAGACAGTGACATGAACAGGATCTCCTGACCCAGGACGGTTTTGGTGGAAAACAAAATGCTGTTTCTAGTCAATGCTAGGATCAAGGAGGATCCTCTTCTTTGGGAACTGAGCCCTGGCTAATGGTCCATATGGATTGTCTGATGTTCTTTACCCCACCAGTATCCATGCGCATAGAGTTAGTACTGGATGTTCCCAACCTAATGGGCTCTTCATTTCACTGATGGCTGCTCTCTTCCTTCCTCAGGTTCTCAGATTCATCAACAAGACAGAAGCTCCAAAAGAGGGATTTCTTGGTATAGAGATTAAGAGGGCAGACTCGGGAGCCAGATAGCTTGGGCTCAAATCCTGTCTCTGCCACTTACTGGTGATGTGACCTTCTTTGGCCATGCGACTACATAGTTCATCTGTAGGTGAGTCCGTGTGGTTCTATGGCACAGGTGGAAAGTGAAAGGGACACTTTAACACTAATAAAAAAATACCTATAGCTGTTGTTTATTGAGTACTTACCATGTGCCATGCACAGGCTAAATACTTTATATCACTGTCTCATTTTATCTGCATAGTCATCCTAGGTAGGTGTGGCATATTGCATTTTTCAAAGATAACTACCCAATATTTTCCATCCTACATGCTGTTCTTAAAATGTGGTATTGATACTCTTCCTATAGAGTGATGAGGCTTATATCCCTTCTCCTTGAAATTGGGTGGACCTTTGTGATACTTTGACCAATAGGCTACAGCGGAAGTGATAATGTGTGACATCCAAAACTAGGTCATAAAAATGTCGTGTACTGAAAAAAAAAAAAGCCATGTACTTACTTTGCTCTCTTGGGCTACTCATTCTTGAAACCTGGCCACTTCATTGTGAGGAAGCCCAAGCCACATGCTAAGGCCATGTGTAGGGTATTCCAGCTGAGAGCCCACATTACATCCCATGAAAATGCCAGCATTAATTGCCAGATCTGTGAGTGAGGATGTGTTCAAGGTGATTCTAGCCAAGTCACTATCTGACTGCAATTGCATAAACTGAGTGAGAACTCTCTAGCTGAGGAAACTGAGGCTCTGAGAAGGGAAGAAGCCATGGTCATGTGGCCAGTAAGTGGCAGAGCTGGAATAAGAACCCAGGATGCTAAAAGTCTTGACTAGAGAAATGAGATGAGGGGATGATTTCTGCATAGATGCAGACTTCATCTATTGGCCCAGAGGGATCCAGCTGGAACCCCAACCTCAGGGGATATTGACTGTTTTATTTCTATACACTTATTGAGTTCCTCTTCTAAGCTATACTGTGTTGTGACTTGTGAATTCAAAGTGAATAAACTGTAGCTTTTGTCCCCAAGGGGCCTATGATCTAGGTGAGGAGATAGACTGTTGATCTCTGTACTCCTGTGTATTCTCCAACATTGGTAAATACTGAGAAGTTGCTATATAAGACATTGAAAAGATTTCCTGGCCTAAGGCAGTCTGTCCTACCTCCTCAACTTTGAATATATCCAAAGATACCAAAGTGAAATAGGAGTAACTGGTTATTTCCATATTTAAGCAAGGGTTCCTCCTGCATGACTACTCTGAAAAGGAGTTCTAAAGACCTTAAGGCTTTTTGTTTGAGTGAAAGAAATAGTGACTAGTATATCCAGTATCTAACAGATGAAGAAGGTGGGTGGATTCCTTCCTCTCTCTGGATAAATATAGTTTATTCTGAAGTCTGCTGTATTTTTCACAAATATTTGTTGGGTAGCAATCATATGTACCAGGCTAGAGATACAAAAATAAGACAAGATCCTTGCTCAGAGTCTAGTATGGAGGGAGTGGTGGAAAGTGTTATAAGACAGTAAGATGGTCACTCCAGTGGAGGTAGGGATAGGTGCTGGGGAAAGACTGAGGAAGAAGCTCCTCCGTCTGTAGTGGAGTCAGGAAAGACTTTCCAGGAAAGCTAGGCTTTGAGCTGGCCATGAAGAATTGACAACTTTCCAGATGTCCAACGAGGAAGAGGGCAGCCTCCTAAAGACTGGAGGAGGGAGGAGCCTGTGTAAATAGTTGAGGAGGCACGATATGTTTGAAGACCTACAAGAAATTTAGTATTGTTGGTTAAAAAAAAGGGAAGAGGGCCAAGAGGTGGTAAAATAAGTGGAAAGTGAAGTCTGGGACCAGAATGCGAAGGGTCTGCTCTGCAGGTACAGGTGTGTTTGCCTTTTATGGTTTGGTGTGCTGTTTCTAGCCACAGTTAAAATTATCTGGGAGCCTTTTATAAAAGACCAATACCTGGTCTCAATTTCAAAGATTCTCATTCAATAGGTGTGGGGTGAGACCTAAATATCAGTATTATTTTCTAACTTTATTGGAATAAATTATACATGTGTGTCTCCATTGTGCTGTTCTTTCCCTGCCTCTGTATATCTCTTTTCTTTTGTGTATTATGCTCCTAAATGTCTTTATTTTTTTTTAAGATTTTATTTATTTATTTGACATAGAGAGACACAGTGAGAGAGAGAACACAAGCAGGGGGAGTGGAAGAGGGAGAAGCAAGCTTCCTGCTGAGCAGGGAGCCCAATGCGGGGTTCGATCCCAGCACCCTGGGATCACGACCTGAGCCGAAGGCAGACGCTTAATGACTGAGCCACCCCGGCGCCCCACTAAATGTCTTTGTTTTTGACCCTGTTTCCCTAACTGTTGATTGGCTATCATGACTCAAATTTAGTATCACTTAACTTCAGGAAGCCTTTCCTGATCTTTCCTGGCTGAGTTATGAATCCTTTTCTGTAGTTCCATAGTACCTTGTATATAGTTTTCAGTGAGAATTGTATCCAGTTGATTTGGTTTGGTCTTGGACATCATACCATGACTGAATTATTACATCCAGACTGAATCCAGTGAGGGAGGCAAAATTGAGTGCTAATATCAGAAGGGTGGTGGGTACTGGGTATCAAAATAACAAGTATTTTTTTCAATACTATATAAACCTGTATTGTTCCTGAAAATATTTAAAGTGGTTGTTTCTCTACTGGACTAGGAGTTCCCTAAGGGCAAGTACTATGTGGTATTGATCTTTGAATACTTAGCTCTGAGTCAGTTTCCTGGCTCAATAAATGTTGAATGAATGGTTCCTGCTGTCAGATTTAAAAATATAGTTTATTCTGAAGTCTGCTCTGACTACCATTCATCCTTTCTAAAGTGTTTCCACTTTATTCTTTCAAGCCCCCAGGACTTCAAGGATGGGGGAAAATTTTGCACAATGGCTTTTGAAATTATCATCAACCAGAAAACATCTTTGAGAATTTTATTATCTCCTTTCCATTTGGCCTCCTGAGAAATGTAAGGATCAGTAATAGGAGAGAGGCAGGCAGGCCGAGCAACTGGGATCCAAACCCACTAATTCCCTGGACAAGTGCCCTCTGTCTCTGCCAGAATTCAGGTTGATGATAAGGAGGAAAGTAGAGGTTCCTGGACTCAGGTTGAGAGGTGCCCAACCCATATTAAATTGATTGGGTCCACAGGCACTGTGGAGGTAGAAAATGTTGTTTTACTTCTGCCTTATCTGCTGAACATTCTCTAAGGATCTCTTTTAACTTACATTTAAAAATTGGGGGGAAAGGGCACCTGGGTGGCTCAGTAGGTTAAGTGGCTGCCTTCAGCTCAGGTCGTGATCCCAGGGTCCTAAGCCCCACGCAGGGCTCCCTGTTCAGCAGAGAGCCTGCTTCTCCCTCTCCCTCTGCCTGCCGTTCTGCCTATTTGTGCTCTCTCTCTATCTCTCTCTCTCTGTCAAATAAATAAATAAAATCTTAAAAAAATATTTTAAAAAATTGGAGGGAGAAAGACGCTGATAGGCAGGGAAGTTTACATTTAATTGCTAATTTGTAAGCAATTTTCTTAAGTGCTACTTCATTTCAAATTGTCATTTAATGGGTATCACAGTGTTTCTCTGGAAAAAGGAATGTGTTTCATTGAACTCACTACTCCTTCAGGAGCAGACTTGGATTTAGTTTTATGAACAGTAATGATTTTTTCATAGGGTGTACTTTGCTTCCACACAGGGTAGTATGATTCATAAAATCAAGTTCTTATGCTTTCATTATCCTTTCCAGGAATAAACTCCATTTCCTACAGCTATAATTCCCATTGTAAATCAGCTAGGTCCTTGTGCATAATACTGTGCAATTGATTGTTATCGTGTGTAGCCACATTAAATGTCACAACATGCTTTAGAATGAGAGATGAAAGAGAAGAAGGAAGAGGAAGAGGAGGAGAGAATAGATGGCAGAGTAGCACCTGGTGGGGCTGAATCTCCCTCTGCTTCGAAAAGAGAATGTTTCCAACATCCAGATATGGTGAAGAAGATGGAACTGATGGTTGAACTTTTTTAGTGAACTCACCATCTCCATAGAAGTTTGCTCTGAGTGATCAAAGCAGTCTTGCCAGTGCTGAAGAATGAAGGGTTTACCTCAGAGCTGCTCTCTCCATTCCTCCTCCTTCCCTCATTGGTCAAAACTTATCTGGGCAGATTGGATTGCTGGACTACTTATTTAACCCAATAGAAATAATGAGTGCTGTATGGCCTACCTGACGTTCATTCTTCATGCACCCTCTCACCCCCATGGGCACCTTTATTTTCCCTTGGAGTAAGGCGGGGCAGGTGACCAAGAATCCTGCTTACCTACATTTCTCCCATCTGAGACCTCACAGCTGGCTTACAGGAAAGAGTCCAAATTCTTTGGCATGGGATACAAATAGGCAGCATAATAAAAGGATATTTTGGGAATCATAATTTGG
Source organism: Neomonachus schauinslandi (assembly GCF_002201575.2). NCBI lineage: Eukaryota > Metazoa > Chordata > Mammalia > Carnivora > Phocidae > Neomonachus > Neomonachus schauinslandi. The sequence continues at coordinate 122,939,776 of NC_058406.1, read as the reverse complement.
CAGCAGAAACCAAAGGCAGGGAGTAAATTAGCAGTTAATTAGAACAGTTTGGCCGGATTTGGGCCTCAACCAGGAAGACGTTGTGCCAGAACTATTATTTATTATTTAGAGAGAATTTGGCCAAAGAATATACGTACACTGAGAGCCTATTAGAAACCAGACCCTGTGCTAAGTGCTTTACATATATTATCACATTTATGACAAAGTAATTCCATCTCTAACAGCACCCATACTTTTTTGCTGTGGCACTTTTTACAACTTGAAACTATATATTTATTTGTGTGGTTAGTTGTTTTAATGTTGGGTTCCACCCACTAAGTTTCCATCTCTGTGCCTGTCACATAGTAGATGCTTGAAAAGTTTATTGAATGAATAAATGACTATGTCTTGGTACCACTCTTATGCAACCTAGATTCATGAAAAGAAACTTTATGGAATTCTAGGAAAACTGATAAGCAGTATGCAGGAAGGGGCTAAGCCAGGCAGCCCTGGGAACCTTGGCAACCACTAGAGAACTTGGCCATTAACATGACCACTCCTAATGCTTCCACGCTAGAGCTTTCAGTTGAAATTCTTGAGAGAGATTCTGACTGGCCTGACTTGGGTCAGGTGTCCACTCATGATCCAGTCAGCTATGACCAAAAAGGTGAAGTAACATAGTAGGTACATGTTTGCAGGATTCTTCTGGTATGTGTGTGTGTGTGTGTGTGTGTGTGTGTTTGTGTGTGTAGGCAGTTATCAGAGGAAGAGGGTTACTGGGAGCTGTGAAGGTAACTTAAATGGTGTTTACTATAATGTAGGACTAGAAGGAAGAGTATGACAACAGTGTATAGAGATGTTTTGAAAAGATATGCATTATGGCACTGTGTCTGGATTCCAGGTTTCCAGTCCTAGACTCCGTACTTCCTGTGTGATCCTGGGCAAGTTACCTGATCTGTCAGTCCTTCATTGTCCTTATCCACTAAGTGAGGGTCATGATAATTTTAGCCACTTAGATTTGTTATGAGTTTTAAAAGAGATAATGCATGTAAAACATTTAACAGTGCCTGGCATTGTGGGCACTCAGTAGATGTTAGCTAGCATCATTCTTACAATGGAAGATGGAAGTTCCATCTAGAATATCTTTATTCCTCTTAGTGAAATAAAGAATTCCATCAGGACTCTTCTAGGATAGTTAATTTCTGGGAGAGGGTAAGGCTTAGGGTGATGAAGAATTTCAAATTTGGAGAAAGATGATTTTTTTTTAAAGATTTTATTTATTTATTTGACAGAGAGAGACACAGTGAGAGAGGGAACACAAGCAGGGGGAGTGGGAGAGGGATAAGCAGGCTTGCTGCTGAGCAGGGAGCCTGATGTGGGGCTCGATCCCAGGACTCTGGGATCATGACCTGAGCCGAAGGCAGATGCTTAACGACTGAGCCACCCAGGTGCCCCGGAAAAAGATGATTTTAACAAGCCCAAAATGTTCATAAGGTCATCTGATCTTCAATTTTAATAGTTTATTAAAACACCGAAGTAGATTTAACATCAGTCTCCTCCATACAGGCCCTTAAAAAATGAGTTTTTCCTTACTTGCTAGTTGTACTGGCAATGGAGGACAGAGATTGCAATTCAAAAACATAGCTCTTCACCCAGATGCAATATTGAAGGCCAGGACCCATAGGGCTCTGCTGATAGGGAAGTGATGAGTTACCCATTTGGCTGTTCAAGGCTCCTGACCTAATCGCCTACTATTGCTTTAAGTACAAGGTGAAAATCTTGTCATCTGTAACTGTTGTAGCAAGCAGAACAGGCAATTGAATATGCTTATTGATCTATTTGAATTGAAGATTACTGATTTTATTTCTTCACATATAACAACGTATTATAACCTGATATACATATTACAAATGTCAGCCTGCACTTCTCAAAGCCTAATGAGTTCTTTGTGAAACTTCATGAGGGGCAGTGAGGAACAGCTTGGAAAAAGGCCCTTCGGAAAGTGTGAAATGATTGTACTATCAAAAATGTGGTTTTCTTTCAGTTTAATCATGTCCCCCTTTTGGTTCCCTAAGATCTGTGTTCTTGCTTTACATGCTGAGGGATTTATTAATAACAACCTCCATTTTAGGTCAATTTAATTAAGGAAGATTATAATTATAATAATTCCTTTGGGATTCTGATTGCCTTTTGATTCTATTATTTCCTTTGGTTGTCAGGTCATTTACCACTTAAATGCAGATGAATTGTAGCTTGAACATTAAGGTGAAGGGTTCTCCTTTAAAAACATTTCATTCTGTGGGGGATGGTCTACATGGGTGACGGGTATTAAAGAGGGCACTTGTTGTGATGAGCACTGGGTGTTGTGTGTAAGTGAAGAATCACTGAATTCTACTCCAGAAACCAATATTGCACTGTGTGTTCACTAACTAAATTTAAATAAATAAATAAATAAATAAATAAATAAAAACATTTCACTCTCGGTTTCAGAGAATCTTAGCACTGGAAAGCATTTTAGAGATGGCTGGCCTACACCCTATGTATTATAGAGAGAAAACTAGAGGCCTGAGAAGTTACATGATTAATTCAAGGCCACTCATCTGTATAGGGCAAGTGATGGACTCTGGATTAACAGATGAAAAGTTCTCTCCACTGAATATCATGATCAAAAAACAAGTTGCACATCCTATAGAAAAATTGGTTACTGTGAGATTATTTTGTTTCACGCCTCGTGGCTTTGATGTTGTTCAGACAGTTCAACTTTTTGTTATGTGTTTTCCAGGGTACTTAGAACTCTCACTAGTACACTTCTAGATAGAAGGTTCTAGGTGCTTCTACCAGTTGCAATTTCATGCATTAAGTTTTGTGGCTCAGATATGGCTTTGGCTAACTTAATGATTCTCATATACCAAAAGACTCAAGATTAGTTATTGGTTACTTCCATTTAAGGGATGAGTGTAAATATACTATATTTATTCATTACATGTTTTGCTTATTTAATTATAAGATAAATAAAGCCCTCCAACTCAAATATAATATCAAGAAAAGGCAAGTGAATTGATGTGTGCTCTTATTAAGGTGATAATCTTTTTTTTTAAGATTTTATTTATTTATTTGACAGAGAGAGACACAGCAAGAGAGGGAACCCAAGCAGGAGGAGTGGGAGAGGGAGAAGCAGGCTTCCCACAGAGCAGGGAGCCCGATGAGGGGCTTGATCCCAGGGATCATGACCCAAGCCGAAGGCAGACGCTTAACGACTGAGCCACGCAGGCGTCCCAAGGTGATAATCTTTTAAACATTGGGAAAAGCTAAAAAGTCTCTTTGCAAGTAGGTCTTGCTTGCCTCCCTTCCCCATTTCATATAAGAATTTTACTTGGGGAGCATTCTGACCCTTTTTTAAAAACATTTAATTTTTCTTTTTATTGCAAAGTATACTATATACACAGAAAAGTGTATGCAGAGTGGCAAAATATTTGACTTGCCAATGTGCACATTCCCAGCTGAGGTTGAATCAGGTGGCACTCTGCCTTCTTTTTTCAGCTCACTATAAACAAGTGTCCTTGCCATGTCTATTACTGCCAAGTTTTTAATGTTTTTGTGTTTTTGTTGATTTCACTGTTTAAAATGGGCCCCAAGTGTAGTGCTGAAGTGCTGCTGTCTAGAGTTCCTAAGCACAAGAAAGCTATGATATGCCTTACAGAGAATATATGTGTTTTAGATGTTTCCTTTAGGCATAAGTTATAGTGCTATTAGCCATGAATTCAGTGTTGATGAATCAACAACATATGTTAAATAAGGTGTCTTTAAACAGAAATACACAAAAAATAAATTTATGTATTGACTGGTTGACAAAAATATTGTGACTTGAGACTTGCAGGAAACTAACCCTTTCTTTCCCCCAGGAGCAGTGGTTCAATATTTACTAATTCAGTGTTTGTGGCAACTTTATAGAACATAAGTACATCCCGATAATGAGAATCAACTGTATGTAGCTGGGTATATTTACACTTCTACCAGCAGTGGATGAGAGTTCTCAATGAGCAACATTGCTGGAAACATTTATTAATGTCAGATTTTTAAAAATGTTGCCCATCTGGTACATGTGCAATAATTATTGTTCCATATATATGTTTTGTGATAATTTTTCCCCATCTGTGACTTGTCTGTTCATTCTTATTAATTGTGTGTGTGATTCTCTTCCTTTTCCTTCTCCTTCTTCAGATAATAGAGGGTATAGAAATCAGAGGCTATGCATGATACACTTCCTATAGATTTCTGTACTTCTTCAAAATAAAGTTTCTTATAAGTCACAAATTCAATTAATAGATAGTAAATTCAGATTACATATTAGTGTTCTACTTATCTATAGCCTCAGAGGGTTTTTTTTATTATGTTATGTTAATCACTATACATTACATCATTAGTTTTTGATGTAGTATTCCATGATTCATTGTTGGCATATAACACCCAGTGCCCCATTCAGTACATGCCCTCTTTAATACCCATCACCAGGCTAACCCATCCCCCCAACCCCCTCACCTCTAGAACCCTCAGTTTGTTTCTCAGAGTCCATAGTCTCTCATGGTTTGTCTTCCCCACCGATTTCCCCCCCTTCATTTCTCCCTTCCTGCTATCTTCTTCTTTTTTTTTTTTTTAACATATAATGTATTATTTTTTCAGAGGTACAGGTCTGTGATTCAACAGTCTTACACAATTCACAGGGCTCACCACAGCACATACCCTCCCCAATGTCTATCACCCAGCCACCCCATCGCTCCCCCCCCCCACCACTCCAGCAACCCTCAGTTTGTTTCCTGAGATTAAGAATTCTTCACGTCAGTGAGATCATATAATACATGTCTTTCTCTGATTGACTTATTTCACTCAGCATAATACCCTCCAGTTCCATCCACATCGTTGCAAATGGCAAGATTTCATTCCTTTTAATGACTGCATAATATTCCATTGTATATATATACCACATCTTCTTTATCCATTCATCTGTCGATTAACATCTTGGCTCTTTCCATAGTTTGGCTATTGTGGGCGTTGCTGCTATAAACATCAGGGTGCACATACCCCTTCGGATCCCTACATTTGTATCTTTGGGGTAAATACCCAGTAGTGCAATTGCTGGGTCATAGGGCAGCTCTATTTTCAACTTTTTGAGTAACCTCCATACTGTTTTCAAGAGTGGCTGCACCAGTTTGCATTCCTACAACAGTGTAGGAGGGTTCCTCTTTCTCCGCATCCCCGCCAAAATCCGTTGTTTCCTGACTTGTTCATTTTAGCCATTCTGACTGGTGTGAGGTGGTATCTCATTGAGGTTTTGATTTGGATTTCCCTGATGCCGAGCAATGTTGAGCACTTTTTCATGTGTCTGTTGGCCATTTGGATGTCTTCTTTGCAGAAATGTCTGTTCACGTCTTCTGCCCATTTCTTGATTGGATCATTTGTTCTTTGGGTGTTGAGTTTGATAAGTTCTTTATAGATTTTGGATACTAGCCCTTTATCTGATATGTCATTTGCAAATATCTTCTCCCATTCTGTCAGTTGTCTTTTGGTTTTGTTGACTGTTTCTTTTGCTGTGCAAAAGCTTTTTATCTTGATGAAGTCCTAATAGTTCATTTTTGCCCTTGCTTCCCTTACCTTTGGCGATGTGTGTAGGAAGAAGTTGGTGTGGCTGAGGTCGAAGAGGTTGCTGCCTGTGTTCTCCTCAAGGATTTTGATGGACTCCTGTCTCACATTTAGGTCTTTCAACCATTTTGAGTCTGTTTTTGTGTGTGATGTAAGGAAGTGGTCCAGTTTCATTCTTCTGCATGTGGCTGTCCAATTTTCCCAACACCATTTCTTGAAGAGACTGACTTTTTTCCATTGGACATTCTTTCCTGCTTTGTCGAAGATTAGTTGACCATAGAGTTGAGGGTCCATTTCTGGGCTCTCTATTCTGTTCCATTGATCTATGTGTCTGTTTTTGTGCCAGTACCATACTTTTTTTTTTTTTATGTTATTTTAGTCACCATACAATACATCATTAGTTTTTGATGTGGTGATCCACGATCCATTGTTTTCGTATAACACCCAGTGCTCCATGCAGTACGTGCCCTCCTTAATACCCATCACTGGGCTAACCAATCCCTCCTCCCCTTTCCCCTCTAAAACCCTGTTTGTTTCTCAGAGTCCATAGTCTCTCATGATTCATCTCTCCCTCCGATTCCCCCCCCCTTCATTTTTCCCTTCCTTCTCCTAATGTCCTCCATGCTATTCCTTAGGTTCCACATATAAGTGAAACCATATGGTAATTGACTTTCTCTGCTTGACTTATTTCACTTAGCATAATCTCCTCCAGTCCCATCCATGTTGATGTAAAAGTTGGGTATTCATCCTTTCCGATAGCTGAGTAATATTCCATTGTATATATGGACCACATCTTCTTTATCCATTCATCTGTTGAAAGGCATCTCAGCTCTTTCCACAGTTTGGCTATTGCAGACATTGCTGCTGTGAACATTGGGGTGCATATGCCCCTTCTTTTCACTACATCTGTGTCTTTGGGGTAAATACCCAGTAGTGCAATTGCTGGGTCATAGGGTAGCTCTATTTTTAAATTTTTGAGGATTACAGCTTTGTAATAGAGCTTGAAGTCTGGAACTGTGATGCCACCAGCTTTGCTTTTCTTTTTCAACATTTCTCTGGCTATTCAGGGTCTTTTCTGGTTCCATACAGATTTTAGGATTATTTGTTCCATTTCTTTGAAAAAAGTTGATGGTATTTTGATAGGGATTGCATTAAATGTGTAGATTGCTCTAGGTAGCATTGACATCTTCACAATATTTGTTCTTCCAATCCATGAGCATGGAACGTTTTTCCATTTCTTTGTGTCTTCCTCAATTTCTTTCATGAGTATTCTACAGTTTTCTGAGTATAGATTCTTTGCCTCTTTGGTTAGATTTATTCCTAGGTATCTTATGGTTTTGGGTGCAATTGTAAATGGGATCAACTCCTTAATTTCTCTTTCTTCTGTCTTGCTGTTGGTGTATAGGAATGCCACTGATTTCTGTGCATTGATTTTATATCCTGCCACTTCACTGAATTCCTGTATGAGTTCTAGCAGTTTTGGGGTGAAGTCTTTTGGGTTTTCCACATAAAGTATCCTATCATCTGCAAACAGTGAGAGTTTGACTTCTTTGTCGATTTGGATGCCTTTTATTTCTTTTTGTTGTCTGATTGCTGTGGCTAGGACTTGTAATACTATGTTGAATAGCAGTGGTGATAGTGGACATCTCTGCCGTGTTCCTGACCTTAGGGGAGAAGCTCTCAGTTTTTCCCCATTGAGAATGATGTTCGCTGTGGGTTTTTATAGATGACTTTTATGATATTGAGGTATGTACCCTCTATCCCTACACTGTGAAGAGTTTTGATCAAGAAAGGATGCTGTACTTTGTCAGATGCTTTTTCTGCATCTATTGAGGAGGATCATATGGTTCTTGTTCTTTCTTTTATTAAGGTATTGTGTCACATTGATTGATTTGTGGATGTTGGACCAACCTTGCAGCCCAGGGATAAATCCCACTTGGTTGTGGTGAATAATCCTTTTAGTATACTGTTGGATCCTATTGGCTAGTATTTTGATGAGAATTTTTGTATCTGTGTTCATCAAGGATATTGGTTTGTAATTCTCCTTTTTGATGGGGTCTTTGTCTGGTTTTGGGATCAAGGTAATGCTGGCCTCATAAAACGAGTTTGGAAGTTTTCCTTCCATTTCAATTTTTGAACAGTTTCAGAAGAATAGGTATTAATTCTTCTTTAAATGTTTGGTAGAATTCCCCTGGGAAGCCATCTGGCCCTGGGCTCTTGTTTGTTGGGAGATTTTTGATTACTGCTTCAATTTCCTTAGTGGTTATAGATCTGTTCAGGTTTTCTCTTTCTTCCTGGTTCTGTTTTGGTAGTTTATACATCTCTAGGAATGCATCCATTTCTTCCAGATATCTACTTTGCTGGCATTTAGTTGCTCATAATATGTTCTTATAATTGTTTGTATTTCTTTGGTGTTGGTTGTGATCTCTCCTCTTTCATTCATGATTTTATTTATTTGGGTCCTTTCTCTTTTCTTTTTGATAAGTCTGGCCAGGGGTTTATCAATCTTATTAATTCTTTCAAAGAACCAGCTCCTAGTTTCGTTGATCTGTTCTTCTGTTCTTTTGGTTTCTATTTCATTGATTTCTGCTCTGATCTTTATTATTTCTCTTCTCCTGCAGGGTTTAGGCTTTATTTGCTTTTCTTTCTCCAGCTCCTTTAGGTGTAGGGTTAGGTTGTGTATTTGAGACCTTTCTTGTTTCTTGAGAAAGGCTTGTATTGCTATATACTTTCCTCTTAGGATGGCCTTTGCTGCATCCCAAAGATTTTGAACAGCTGTGTTTTCATTTTCATTTGTTTCCATGAATTTTTTAAATTCTTTAATTTTCTGGTTGACCCATTCATTCTTTAGTAGGATGCTCTTTAGCCTCCATGTATTTGAGTTCTTTCCGACTTTCCTCTTGTGACTGAGTTCTAGTTTCAAAGCATTGTGGTCTGAAAATAGGCAGGGAATGATCCCAATCCTTCGGTACTGGTTGAGACCTGATTTGTGACCTAGGATGTGATCTGTTCTGGAGAATGTTCCATGGGCACTAGAGAAGAATGTGTATTCTGTTGCTTTGGGATGGAAAGTTCTGAATATATCTGTGAAGTCCATCTCATCCAGTGTGTCATTTAAAGCCTTTATTTCCTTTTTGATCTTTTACTTAGATGATCTGTCCATTTCAGTGAGGGGGGTGTTAAAGTCCCCCACTATTATTGTATTGTTGTCGATGTGTTTCTTTGCTTTTGTTATTAAGTGGCTTATATAATTGGCTGGTCCCATGTTAGGGGCATAGAGATTTACAATTGTTAGATCTTCTTGTTGGATAGACCCTTTAAATATGATATAGTGTCCTTCCTCATCTCTTATTATAGTCTTTGGTTTAAAATTTAATTTGTCTAATATAAGGATTGCCATCCCAGCTTTCTTTTGGTGTCCATTAGCATGGTAAATGGTTTTCCACCCCCCCTCCCTTTCAATCTGGAGGTGTCTTTGGGTCTAAAATGAGTCTCTTGCAGACAGCATATCGATGGGTCTTGTTTTTTTATCCAATCTGATAGCCTGTGTCTTTTGATTGGGGCATTTAGCCCATTTACATTCAGGGTAACTCTTGAAAGATATGAATTTAGTGCCATTGTATTGCCTGTAAGGTTACTGTTACTATGTATTGTCTGTGTTCCTTTCTGGTCTATGTTACTTTTAGGCTCTCTCTTTGCTTAGAGGACCCCTTTCAATATTTCTTGTAGGGCTGGTTTCGTGTTTGCAAATTCCTTTAGTTTTTGTTTGTCCTGGAAGCCTTTTATCTCTCCTTCTATTTTCTTTTCTTTTTTTTTTTTTTAAAGATTTTATTTATTTATTTGAGAGAGAGAATGAGATAGAGATGAGAGGGGGGAGGGTCAGAGGGAGAAGCAGACTCCCTGCTGAGCAGGGAGCCTGATGCGGGACTTGATCCTGGGATTCCAGGATCATGACCTGAGCCGAAGGCAGTCGCTCAACCAACTGAGCCACCCAGGCGCCCCTCTCCTTCTATTTTCAGTGACGGCCTAGCTGGATATAGTATTCTTGGCTGCATATTTTTCTCATTTAGTGCTCTGAAGATATCATGCCAATCCTTTCTGGCCTGCCAGGTGTCTGCGGATAGGTCTGTTGCCAGTCTAATGTTTCTACCATTGTAAGTTACAGATCTCTTGTCCTGAGCTGCTTTCAGGATTTTCTCTGTGTCTCTGAGACTCATAAGTTTTACTGTTAGATGTCGTGGTGTTGACCTATTTTTATTGATCTTGAGGGGGGTTCTTTGTGCCTCCTGGATTTTGATGCCTGTTTCCTTCCCCAAATTAGGGAAGTTCTCTGCTATAATTTGCTCCAATATACTTTCTGCCCCTCTCTCTCTTTCTTCTTCTGGGATCCCAATTATTCTAATACTGTTTTGCTTTATGGTATCACTTATCTCTCGAATTCTGCCCTCATGATCCAGTAGTTGTTTATCTCTCTTTTTTTCAGCTTCTTTATTTTCTATCATTTGGTCTTCTATATCACTAATTCTCTCTTCTGCCTCATTTATTCTAGCAGTTAGAGCCTCCATTTTTGATTGCACCTCATTATTAGCCTCACTATTGACTTGGTTAGATTTTAGTTCTTTTATTTCTCCAGAGAGGGTTTCTCTAATATCTTCCATGCATTTTTCAAGCCCAGCTAGTATCTTTATATCTTTTTTTTTTAGATTTTTTTTTTAAATTTATTTATTTGACAGAGAGATAGTGAGAGCAGGAACACAAGCAGGGGGAGTGGGAGAGGGAGAAGCAGGCTTCCTGCCGAGCAAGGAGCCCGATGTGGGACTCGATCCCAGGACCCTGGGATTATGACCTGAGCCGAAGACAGACGCTTAACGACTGAGCCACCCAGGTGCCCCCAGCTGGTATCTTTAAAATCGTCATTCTGAACTCTAGTTCCAACATCTTACTAATGTCCGTATTGATTAGGTCCCTGGCAGTCGATACTGCCTCTTGTTCTTTTTTTTTTTTTTAAAGATTTTATTTATTTATTTGACAGAGAGAGACAGTGAGAGAGAGAACACAAGCAGGGGGAGTGGGAGAGGGAAAAGCAGGCTTCCTGTGGAGCAAGGAGCCTGATGCGGGGCTCGATCCCAGGACCCTGGGATCATGACCTGAGCTGAAGGCAGACACTTAACGACTGAGCCACCCAGGCACCCCTCTTGTTCTTTTTTTTGAGGTGATTTTTTCCATCTTGTCATTTTGTCCAGCGGAGAATAGATGAATGAGAGAACAAAATGCTAACAGGGTAACAATGACCCCAGAAAAATATACACTAAACAAATCAGAAGAGACCTGAAACCAGGGGAAAAGCAAGGGAAAGAAACAAAAAAGAAAAAAAAAAGAAAAAGTAAAAGATTACCAAAAAAAAAAAGAATATGATCGAATATGATCAGGCTGGTGCATAGATCAGTGCCACACACTAGATTTTGGGCGTATTTTGGTCTGTTAGAAGAAAGTGCCTCCCAAAATTTTAAAGAAAGAAAAACTTATATATGTACAAAAATAAGGGTAAATATGATGAAGGGATGGAATATGACTGTAAAGATCAAAATTATAAAAGATTTTCTAAAAGGAATTGATAAGAAGTTGGTTGAAAAAGAAAGAAGAGGAATTTAAAAAAAAAAAGGGAGAGAATGTGATCAGGCAGGAGACTATAACAAAGCCATACACTAGAGATGTAGGGTATATTTTGGTCTGTTAGGAGAAACTGTATCCCAAAATTTTTAAAGAGAGAACAACTTATATATATATACCAAAAAATAAGGTTAACTACTATGAAGGGATAGAATATGACTCTAAAAATGAAAGATAAAAAAGATTTTTAAAAAAGGGATTGATAAGATATTGGTTGAAAAAGGGAAAAAGAAAAATTCAAAAAAAAAAGAAAAAAAAAGAAAATTAAAAAAATTAACTTTGAAAGACTAAAGAATCATGGGAAGAAAAGCCATGAATTCTATGTGCAGTATTCCCCTAGTGCTGGAGTTCTGCTGTTCTCATTGATCGGTAAACTTGGTCTTGGCTGGCTGTTCTTGCTGATCTTCTGGGGGAGGGGCCTGTCGCAGGGGTTCTCAAATGTCTTTGCAGGAGGCGGAATTTCCCCGCCCTTGCCAGGTCTGGGCTAAGTAATCTGCTCAGGTTTGCTCTCAGGAGCTTTTGTTCCCTGCAGGCTTTCTGTACAGCTTTGGAGGACGAGAGTGAAAATGGCGGCCTCCCAATCTCTGCCCTGGAGGAGCCGAGAACTTGGGGCCCCGCTCCTCAGTGAGACCCCAGAGAAAAGCAGTCAATCACTCCCATCTCCCTGGTCTCCGGCCGCACTCCGTGCTTACCCGGCCTGTCACCGAGTGTTTCTATCTCTGGCACAGGACCTGGTGTGGAGTCTCCAAACCCAGCAGATCCCTGCGGTGCACTCCTGTGCCGCTCCTCCTGGGGAGGAAGGGGAGTCTCCCCGGATCTGCCCCTTGTTGGGTCCTTTCCAGAAAGTGGTTTCTTTTCTGTTCAGAGAATTTCTGCTATTCTTTTCTTTGATCTCCTGTTGAGTTCGTAGGTGTTCAGAATGGTTTGATGACTATCTAGCTGAATTCCTGGGACCAGAAGAAATTTAGGTCTCCTACTCCTCCACCATCTTGCTGTTTGTTTGTTTTTAATATGAGCTAGTCAGGGGCCAAATTTGGACTCCTCTCTCTCCATGGGTTTGATCTCTTTATTCATAGATGATGTTTCAAACTTGTCAGTAGCACCTTGCTTTCAGTTATTTCTATGACCAACCAGGTAGTAACTGAAATCCTGCTGTGCACCATGTGCTAGATGACATGGGGGCAGGCAAATATGTACAGGATATGGATTCTGCCCACTATAATCTTACAGCATACTTGGGCAGACAGGACCTAGATGCCTGCAACATACCATAGAATATCAAAGTGCATAGTACAAACACTTAGAGGAGAATTTAGATTTAAAAATGTGTCAACCATGATACACAATAGGTACATAATAAGTTAAAAAGGGGGATTCTCATTCCTTACTTGGAGATTGCATTATCCTTTTTTCCCAGCTTTTATTTGAAAGTATATAATTATGTATTTATTTGCTTTTTTACTTATATTTTTGTCTGTCTACCCATAAGAATGTAAGTTTCATGAGCTGGTTAGGTTTACCATAAGGAGGACACCTTGTAAACAAATAGTTACACATTGTGGGATAAATGATATATGAAAGGGGTGCTCTGTGTGCTCTTGGAACACAGGAGAGCCTGCGGCCTGGCCTCAGAGTACAGAAAGAACTTCCTAGAAGAGCTAACATTTGCCTTGTGTGAGAAAACCCCAAGGATACATTTATAGCAATGGGTAGATGGATCAAAAGGAGGCATATTTAACATTTTGTTGGATATTGCTAAATTGCTACATTGTGTTTTGAAGAATGAGTGGGAGTTTATCTGGCAGAGAAAGGTACAAGAAGGATGCTATTTTAGGCACAGGAAGAACAGGAACAAAGACATGGCATGTACAAATGATTGTGTAGTTTGGTGGGATGCAGGGTGGGGAATGGCCAGGCACAGGACTGTAAGAGAATTTAGGGCCAAGTTAAGAATTAGGTGGGCTAAACGGAGCAGGGGCAGCTCTCTCAGTGGAAGGAATCCACATCAGACTTTAAAATGTAAATAGGATGTAAGATAAAGATGAGTAGGGACATGAATTCATTTCTGTGGATTGTATCTTCCCTCCCTCCTTCCCCTTTCCCCACTTATTTCCTGCATGCCTGCCTTGCTTCCTACCATTTATTCAGTACCCGTTCCATGCTAGTCATTGTTCTAGGCATTGAAGAGAACAAGGCAAAGTTCTGCTCTCATGGAGCTTGCATTTTAGTGGAGGTGATATACAATGAACAAATGAAAGAAGGAGAGGAAGGAAGAAAGGATATCCAGATGATGCAAGGAGGGAAATGGTTAAGTGAAGGAAGAGTGCCCAGTGAGGGAGGTGGTCCAGACACCCTGGAGAGCAGATGCTTCTCTCACCTTCTGCCACAGCCCTGCCCTGCCCCAACTGGTTGCAGCCTCACTCATCGCCCAGCATGCGATTTCTCTCCTCTCTGAACTCACCTTGTGATTTTGTGATACCCATTTCTTGCTGCCTTCTACTCTCATTTTTCGTCTCTCCTGTTCCTCGTAAACTCCTCAAAGACAGGCTGAGCTTTTCCATGTTCAGATCCCACACTAGAGCACAATGCCTTGAAGCACAGAACTCTTATTTCAAAAATAAATGCCATTGTTGAAAAACTTAGCAAATTACATTTTCAGTTTTTTCTTTTCTCTTGATTTTAGGTTGTTTGCATGAAACATGATCACTGCTACCGAGGCATCCTTTTGCTCCTGCTGAGTACTGCCTGCCTGCATCTTCAGTCTTTGTGTTGACAGCCACATTGTTCCACTCTCCATAAGATGAAGGACCTCTCGGATTGTGCTCCTCACCTCATAATGAGAATTATCAGCAGGCCCGGATGGATTCCTAAGCAATGTGAGCCTGCTCTCCTGCAAATGTCTTTAATAATAAATGAAGAGAAAGGCAGAGGTGCAATATATTCATTTCTTTATTATGGAATGTCCCTGTAGGTTTTTAGTGCCTAAATTTAAAAAAGAAAGGAAACTATAATTTTTGGGTCTTTGTTTGCATATCATGAAACAATTTCAGTTTGGAGTGCAATACTGACTCTTTGGGGATCGGAGGGATTTCCAGAGTTTATGGAGGCACCTTATTTTTTCGTTTAGTTGGAGACAGTTTTAATAAGGGTGATGTTAGATTATTTGTGACCATTTTGCTTAAGCAGGAAAAGGATTATGATTAGAAATATGGGTTAGATCCACCTTGAAAACCTTCAGAAAATTATAACTCCAGGTCTTTGGAGGAGAAGTTATTTTTTTCTAACATGGCAGTAAAGACTCAGTAGTATCAGCTTCTACGAATGTGGAGTGTTAGAACTGGAAAAAGCCTTAGTGATCCAGCTTCTTCATCCTGTAGATGTGAAAATGAGATCCAGAGCCACGAAAGGACTTACTGAAGATCACTCATCCCAGGCAGTGATTGAGGCATGCTAACAACTTAGGTCTTTTGGACTTGTTCACATTTCCTCCCATTATTGATATGTGGTAAGTGCAAGGGCTTGATGGGCTATAAGATGTTTTACATCTGTGAACTACTATCATCCCATCATTTCAGTGTGCTGCTTCTTATCTTGATTTGACCTCTGTGGGCCTCAGTTTACCTGTGTATAAAACAGTTGGCCATAGTTGATATCCAAATTCTCTTCTATTCCTAAAATTCCGCTATCTCATGGGTCCTTTTTAAGAAAATAGAGATAGTGGTTGGAAGAACCTTGGAATTCACCAAGAACCTCTAGACTTTTTCCTCCTTTGACTCTCCTTCTTCAGTCTCATCTCTTGCCACTTCATACCTTTCTTATCCCCTCACCTATCAGCTGAACTAAAAGTACAGCACCACAAATGTCTCAGGTTCTCTCATTGTCTCAAACTAACTGCACCTGATGTGCCCTTGGCTGTCTCTGTCCTGCTGACTCCTGTTTGTTCTTTAAGGCTTGGTTTGAGCATCATCTTCTCAGGAAGTCTTTCCTTATGTCCTCTTATAAGCTTCCCTAGCACACAGTACTTCCTGCTATCACAGTATTTATCATATTGTATAATAACTGTCTACTTAGATCTTTCTCTCTCTTTCCAGCCTGTGAACTCTTTATCTCTGAATACCAGTGCCTGCAGTGTGCCTGGAACATAGGAGAGGCTTAATAATTGTTTGTTTTTAATGATATGTAGATAGATTGCTTATTGGTTTTCTCCAGAAGATGACCAGCAGTTCCACACTGATGCCCATGTCTTGTTTTTCAGCAGAATTTGACTTCTGGGCATTGGATGGTGGGCACAGCCAATTTGTGTCTTGAATGGAATAATGAGGGAATTAAGATTCATTTTCCATGAGCCACCTCTGAACATCACCCCTGTGAAGTCCTTTGGTGCCATTTTGCTGATGGAAGAAGCTTAAGGTGAATGACTTCTGAACCTTCATCACTGAGGATAACATGAAGCTAGTCACTTGCCATCTCGCTACACCTGAGCATGCCAAACTGCGTTTCATGGAGGGAATTCCAGAAAGATATGTTGCAGACCCAAGAAGGAATGGCTCCTTGTGAGTTTACAAGATCTAGTGTAGATTAGCAGTTTCTTTAGAGTTCTGGGGAGATAGGCGTAAGGCTTCCTCTGCAGCTGGAGGATGAGAAGAGGTTAGCCATTGTCCAGATTCTCAGAGGTTTCTCCCTCTGAGTTTGCTGAGTTGCTTCTTATATGTGTTAAGTCAGGCAGCTGCTGCTAATTGCTGCTGATTACTGTAAGTTGCTGGCAATAGCAAGTGGCTCTCCTAGCAGCAGTAAAGGCAGATCTTAAGATAACAGGAGTAGGGATAGAATAGTATAAATGGCACTGAGGGGCCAGAAGACCAGGAAACCTAGAGCTAGGCAGCCCAACAGGCCGCTTAGTGGGGAAGCCCAAAGGAAAAGCCCAAGGCCACTAAGGTTATGGAAATGACTCAATTCTGGCAGGAACTGGGATTCTGTTGTGTTAATTTTCATGCTAAACAATGAATGGAAGTTGGCCACTAAGTTTGAGGAAAGTTGCTTCTCAACACCTCAGTGTGTCTGAATTCTGGAGGAATCTAGAGTAAAATAAGAGAAATAATACCAGATGGAAAGGAAATTCAGGATTTTGATAACCTGATCAAAATTAATGGAGGGTAAGCACACAACATGAAACATACAAGTAATCCCAGACTGTTGAGATTACTGAATCATTGTTGGCCTTCCCTCCTCTCTCCAGCCTAGTTGTGAGGGAAGCTTTTCCCCTTCATCTCTGCTTTTCCTTCTTTCTTGGGCTGGAGTGGGAACGTGGACATGGTCAGTCCTTTTTATCATTCATTTATTGAGCTCACTGACTGCACTATAGTAGGCTTTAGGGATATAACATGAAACTAGATGGAGTTTAAAGTATTTTAGTCCCTCCTGCTTTTTCTTTCTTCTTCTTCTTCCTTTTTTTAAAAAAGATTTTATTTATTTGACAGAGAGAAAGACAGCCAGAGAGGGAACACAAGCAGGGGGAGTGGGCAGAAGGAGAAGCAGGCTTCCCGCCGAGCAGGGAGCCCGATGCAGGGCTCAATCCCAGGACCCTGGGATCGTGACCTGAGCCAAAGGCAGACGCTTAATGACTGAGCCACCCAGGCACCCCTCTTTATTCTTCTTAAAGTTTAATCCAGCTATTCACCCTGCTTGGATGCTATTTCCTTTTCTTTGGTTGGGGTGGGATGGGGTGTGTGTGTGTGTGTGTGTGTGTGTGTGTGTGTGTGTGTGTGTGTGTAAGTTCCTGAGACAGGAGGGAGACCAGAGTCCTTTCCTGGTAACTTGGGAGTGAATAACAGACAGGAAAGGAAGGAAGGCTTGGTTTAGGAGTCTTTGGATTGAAAGATGCCTCTGAGGCCTGGTTGGACTGGTTACTCTCAGTCTGAATGAGGTCATCTCAGACATGCATATTTCATCAGTGGTTGCATCAGTTGGGGCTCTAGCAGAAAGTATATAGCACCCTGAAATGGTCAATTTGAGAGAGTTTAATGGTAGCAATGGTAGCAAGTGCATTCTGATTAAAATCTGTCAATTTCATGAAGCTGCCAGTTGGAAAGAACGTAACAGCTGAGGATTCAAGCATCTGACCATTCTGGTGCATCATTCTCTTCTCACTGGAACATCTACAGGTGTTATTAAACCCATTTACAGTTCAGCCATGTTAAAGAATTTGCCAAATACCGCACCTCCAGTAAGTGGGAAAACTGAGATTCGAATTCAGATCTATTAGAGTCTAAATGCCATGTCCTTTCTGATTGTAGCCATTATATTTCTCATTCAAGGCAGGAGGAGATAGGGGGAGGATTGTCCCTTTTGTTATGAAAGCAAAACCTCTTGTAGACATCCCCAGCAGATTTCCAGTTATTTCTCACTTGTCAGAATTGTGTTATATGATCCCATTGCTGGGTCCCCTTATGTGCCTGTCTCCCATCCCTCCAGCTGCAAAGAAAGCTGGAAAAGCAAGTGCTTGGCTTTTTCATCCATATGGTGGAAAGTGACAAGAGAGTAGGAGTTGGGAATGATTCTTCAGTCAACTAGCTAGTGATTGACTTCTTTTTTTCTGCAGTTTTTATGGCACATTCTTTCTTTAGATAACTTTATACATTCTATCTGGTTTTGTTCAATTAATGCAAGACTCTTCACTTTCTGGGTATTTAAGGTGATAACATTTCTGATCTCTATTGTATTGAGTTTACATTTTAACTCTGAATACATTTTTATTTTTCCTGTCTCTGGGTTTATGAGAGATACTTAACAGGACATCTTGTGGGTGCTAACAATAATGCCTATGGTACCAGGATTAGAGATCAAGAGTGGGAAGCATGAACACACTTCCTGGTACATAGCAGCTATTGGGCAAAGGTTGACTATTATCATTTTTCATCATTTCTACCTTCAGATGGGACTTGGACGATTGAGGAAGATCTTGGAAGGAAATGGCAGATGGTGTTGACAAATGGGGCTTGGATGTGTGAATCCTGGTATAAAACATCAGGATGATGCATTCTTGGCCAAGTGTAGAGAATGGATGGAGGGACAGAATGCATTTGTTCACAAGCTGGCTAGCAGATATAGAGTACTTTAAACTGAATAGGGCAGGAGAAAGAGAAAAAACTACAGCCAGATAATACAGGCAAATCAGTTCTACAGAGAATAAAAATTGAGAGTTAAAAAAGAGGGTAAAATGATTGGAAATGGTGTAATTCACATGAGAGATGATTGAAGAGTATAATACTCTCTGCATTGTCCTCTCATTGGACTGATCTCATTGTGTTACAGTCATATTTACATTTACTTTGCTTTGTCACATAATCTCAGATAAGACAAGCACCACTATAATTTTCCCAAAGGGAACAGAGGTAGATTCCAGACCTAGAGATGGCATTAAGTTGATAGCTTAGATGAAAAAGAGATGTTTTAGGGGTGCCTGGGTGGCTCAGTTGGTTAAGTGACTGCCTTCAGCTCAGGTCATGATCCTGGAGTTCCAGGATTGAGTCCCGCATCGGGCTCCCTGCTCGGCGGGGAGTCTGCTTCTCCCTCTGACCCTCCTCCCTCTCATGCTCTCTGTCTCTCATTCTCTCTCTCTCAAATAAATAAATAAATCTTAAAAAAAAAAAAAAGAAAAAGATGTTTTAGGGCACCTGTGTGAAGGGGTCTATAGAAAATTTTATTACAAAATTATCACTTATATAGCATATACTATGTGCTGGGCACTATTCTGAGTCCTTAGATTATTTAATTTAATCTACACAATGGCCATATATAGTAGATATCATTATCATTCCAGTTTTACGGTTGAGGAAACTGAAGGATGGGGAGAATAAGTGACTGACTGGAGCCACATAGTTCATAGTGGTTAAAACCAGCTAGTCAGCTCTGGAAGCTATGCTAGATTTCCCATATCAATGAAGATAAGTTACGTTCACTTAAATGAGTTTCTTTCTTTCATAAGGATTACTAGTCTGGCACTTAGGGGCAATGTGGTTGTAATGTGCACTTGCTTTTGAAATATTTAGTTCTATTATAGAAGATGATAAATTTGTAAAAAAATAAGTGAAACATTTAAGGTATGTTATATATAGACAAACAGTAAGTAGAACATGCATGGGTCAAACATAGGTGGGAAGGAATAAAAGGATCAAAAGATATCTAATATTCATGAGGTCCTGGGTACTAAATATTCATTATACACTAAATATATATGGGATCTATGAGATGCTAAATATAAAAAAGGCACAAAGTATTCACATTACTAAATGAACATGTAATATTCATAAGACCCTGTTTATAGCAGCCATTCTGGCCTCACGTGTCCTCTGCCCAAGAAATACATGAACCCAGGGCTTTTAATCAGCTAACTGTTGAGTTATAGCGATGGCCAGAGATACTTATCCCTACATCTCTCCAACAAAGCTAATGTGTGGGCCCAGGGCACCTTCCGTCCATGAGCCCCCTTTGCTCAAATCTCAGTTTTGGTCATTGTCAGAAAGGGGTATGTGTGTGTGTGTATGTGTGTGTGTGTGAGTGAGAGAGAGAGAGATTGAGAGAAGACAAATGAACACTGCTAACCCAGAATTCAAGCAGTGAGGTCTTTCCAGTCTATCTGTAACCCTATCTAAATGTGTTTAACTTTATGGTCTCTTTCCCCCTCTTTCCCCTTCTTTCTCCCTGTGTGTTATAAGTGGATTTTTAGCAAACCATTCCATGACTTCCTGGTAGTACTTTTGGCATTTTGGTAGCCTAAAATGGCATCAAGATAATTTCCCACAGGACCGTGGTACACATTGGCTATCAGGACCTCAGCAGGACCCCTGACAATTGTGCATGAGATCCTTGTGGGCAAATATAAGCTGAGAGGTACTATGAACATAGAGACTCATGCTTGCTATTGAGGCAGTATTTGGGAACTAGTGTCCCAGGAAGCAGGTGATACTCCATCTCTCTGGTCTGCTCTGGTGATTAGCTAAAGACACAGAAGGTAAGCTAATCAAACTTAAATACATGGTATTGAAAGGTTTTCGTGTTGGAGAGAGGTTTCATCATGAGTTGAGCTGTGGGAAATCAATTCCATTTTGGAGCCAATATGGGTTGTGAGGGGGAGGAGCAGTGTGGTTACTGGCCATGGAATAGAACAAGGTGCCATTGAGTCCATAGAACTCTGAGTGGGGTGAGGTGGGGAAGAATGAGAACAGGGCTCAGCCCCAAAAGGTATGTATGGCAAGAGGGAGGTAAGAAAACAAGCCCCAGATGAGGAGTTCCACAGAGCAGGTGAACAAAACCCAGGTTACCCTTAGTATAGGGAAATCAGTGGTTTCCCTGGGGAATATGAAAGTAGCTGCTAACCTCCAGCATATTGGGAACCAGATCTCAACAGATCTCTCCAGTATCGAGGGTCTGCTATGCATGTGATAAGCCAGCCTGGCTCACTACATACTAATGATAGGTGTAGAGAGGGTGGATACCCCAAGCATGTTCCAGCAATCATCTTGTTTCTGCCTTCACACTGTCACAAATCAGTTCCTATCCTGATTCCTTCAAGCCCTGAGTCATTGTGATGTGAACCTTTGGGCTGAGACTTTGAAACCTGGCTTTTTCTAAAGAAGTAGTTTTCAAAAATTTTTTACCTTGATCCACAGTAATAAATACATTTCACATCACAATCCAGCATACATACATTAACATATACATATATATGAAACAGAAACAAGAGTCTAATGAAACTTACCCTTATCACATTTGCTGAACTCTAATAGAGTCCATTCCATTTCACTTAAAAAATGCTAATCACAGCACAGTAAATTGATGTGCATTCCACTAATGGGTTGTGACTCAGTTGGGAAGAAATAGTGTTAAAGGATTTAAGCTTGACTTTTGCTCTTTGTGCTGTCAGGGCCCTGTGCTCCCTCGGGTTGCAGCCCCTGACTTGCCTCATCCCATGGAACCCAATCCCTGACACCAACAAAATGCCTAAATTTCTTCCTCACAGATGGACCAGAGATGAATGGGAATTTACTAGGGAACTCAAACACTTATGATCCAAATAATTTGCATATATTTCTTCATGTAATTTTCGTAATCATCTTATCCATTTGATTATTTTAATTTTCCTTTCACAATGAGGAGAATGAGAGACATTGTGTGAATCATCATTAGTTACAAAGGTAATAAGTGGGATCACTGGGACTCGAACCCATGATTGTTAGACGATAGCTTTACAAGGTGCCTCTTCTTTGTGCCAGGGAGACTCCTACCCACTAATCTCACCTATAGAGCAACTCTGGAGTTTGAATTCCCTTTCCATTTTCCCTCCTGGATCTCAAACCCTCTCTTTGCTATATATACCACTGGAGTAACTCAAGAGTGAAGATTTTATGTAGCAACTTTTTTTGTCTTGTACACATATGTTTGGTGACTATCCTCAGTCCCATGGGTAACAGTATATATAACCTTGTCTTATCCTGACAAGTATTTCCTAAGCAACATTTTGACTAATGTAAAAGCTGGTGTCACAGAAGAGCTGTCTGTTATGTTGTCTCCAATGACATATGTCAGTCTTCCTCCTTAATTAGGAACAGGATGTATGTATGATTTATATCCTCAAGCTATGCCTCTCTAACAGGTGAAGTCTCAGTTGTTAGTAATTGACATATCCTTTATAAAGTCTAAAGTACAACAGAATGTGAATGACAATATGGCAGACACATCAGGTTCTGGTAAAATTCCTTATTATCCTATAGCTTCTTTATGTATGAAATAAATGTGCCAGTACGGGGCATATGGAGAGATCTAAGATAGTAGAATTTTTTAAATTATTATGTTCAATTAGCCAACATATAGTACATCATCAGTTTTTGATGTAGTATTCAACGATTCATTAGTTGCGTTTAACACCCAATGCTCATCACAACACGTGCCCTCCTTAATACCCATCACTCTGTTACCCATCCCCCAAACCCCCTCCCTTTTGTAACCCTGAGTTTGTTTCCCAGAGTCCAGAGTCTCTCATGGTTTGTCTCGCTCTCTGATTTCTTCCCATTCAGTTTTCCCTCCCTTCCCCTATGGTCCTCTGTGCTATTCCTTACGTTCCACATATGAATGAAACCATATAATTGTCTTTCTCTGCTTGACTTATTTCACTTAGCATAATCCCCTCCAGTTCCATCCATGTCAATGCAAATGGTGGGTATTCATCCTTTCTGATGACTGAGTAATATTCCACTGTATATATGAACCACATGTTCTTTATAGGATAGTAGAATTTTAAAGCTTTAGTGATTTGTGTTCAAATTTGGGCCCAATGTCTTTGTGCTTGAAGGGTATTTTCAAATATGTTGGGGATGATTTTATTGCTGAAGAGGACATGAATAAGTAGAAAAGATCCTAGAATCATTTCAAAAGAATGGAAGCTTGGTCACTTAGAAAAATGCAACATTTTTTTTCTCATTATAAAATGAATACACATTTATTGTAGACAATTTTGGAACAAAAATATATAAAACAGAAAATAATATACTCAATACCCAGAGTTGAAATAAATGTGCCAGTATATTTATTTCACTCCAATCTTCTTTTCAACCTACCTCAAATAAACATATGTATGCATATGTTTACAAAATTGGGATCAAACTCATTATTATACTGAAATATAGATCTGTATCTCTGCTTTTTAAAAAAATTATCATTGTATAAAGAATTTTTTCCTATGCCACTATATATTCTTTGGAAATAAATATTTTAAAATTTATTTATTCCTTTTGTGGACATTCTGGCTTGTTTTTAGGATACTAAAAATATAGTCAAATATTGCTATGCTTTAATATGCGAAATTGTGAAATCCCTACATACAGGAGAGGCAATATGAAAAATTTGAAATCAGATATTAAAAACATAAACTGTTCATTTAAAAGCAGTGTTAACATTAACATTGCCTGCTTCCAGTGGTTTGGCTTATGGGGGCTTGTCAGGGACGCTGTTCTGTTTTATTTTTTGACAGTATAGGTATTTGTTTATTCTACATATATTTGACTTTATGCAGCACACTTCCTCCAAACCCCTTCTTTCTGTTCTCTGTTTGGAATGCTACCTGTGTCCCCTCAGTGATTGATGTTAGCTGATGGTGCTCATCAATTAAATTATTCGTGTCGACTTCAGAAAGAACACTGTTCATTAATTGACATTCGTTGACTAATAGACTTCTCTCTAAATGTCATGTTTCCATAGTAAGATGTTTCAGTAAGACATAAAATGTTTCAATAAGTTACTATTTTTAAAAAGGTTATTTCAGAAAAAGGGAATTTGAAAGAAAACCCCCCTACCTTTACCCATACTATATTACCATTCACCTCATAACTCAATGAAGCAAAAACAATAGGAAGTCACCCTGGCCTGGGTTTCGTCTTTGGAATGCATGGACACTCCTGCTCTGGACCCCAGGACCACCTGTGGTGGCTGCCCTTTAATTGTTCACTGTGACTGGAGATTTTGGTGGTTCTGTTTCCACTTAATGTTCCCCATAGAGATCTGATTTTCTTTGTGTTATGCTAACTTTTAAACTAACTGTAGCATAGTGATTTGCAAACTAAGTTCCTCAAAGCACAAAGGCAGAGATCTCCCAACTTACCACAAGGTTGTTAAATATGCTGGTTCTGGACCTTAATTCTAGAGAGTCTGACTCAGTGAGTCTGGTTGTGGGGTCCACAATTTGAGAACTACCCTCCTGGGGAGGGGACTGGGTAATGGTGGGCAGATGGGTGGACTTTAGCAACCCCTCCCTATTTTCTACTAGAATCCAAGTTTTAAAAAAAAAGTCTGAAAATAGCCTTTGTAAAGAATGCTGTATTTTTCCCACTCTGATATGACTTTCAGAAGCTTGTAGAGACTTTCAGAAGCTTACAAGAGGTCACTGTAACACAGAGTGGTTACTAGCTGCTCCACTTCTGGAAAAACTGTAAAATGCTTTGTCCACTACTTCTTCCTTCCCCTTGTCCTTTACTTCTCAGCGATTGAATTCTCTGTGATGTGTAGGGGGATGCTAGTGGGTATTTTCATGAAAAGATTGATTGAAATATTTTAGAGACACTCTCCCACTCTTGCATGAAAGGGTATAAGAAACTAGGAAGCCTGCCTTCCCTCACATATGGAGTTGGTGCCTCAAATTTAAATACAATAAAGTCTTGTGTTCCTACAATTTAGAAGATTCTGGTCACTTGAGGCTGATTGAGAGATTAACTGAATTTTGCCTCTAGAATTCATGTTTTTCTTGAAAAAAAAATTATACAAGGTATGGTTAGAGCATTTAAGAAGACAGAGACTGGGACATCATCTAGCTAAGAAAACAGGTTGCTTTCTTACTATCTGGTAATAGATGCTAGTATTTGTGGCAGAATTTAATCTGAAAACTGCTCTATCTATATTCTCCACGAATTACAGCATTTATTAACAAGCTGATACAAATGTAATTTTATATGAGAACATTATAATAACTGGGCATCTGGGTGGCTCAGTCAGTTTAGCATCTGACTCTTGATTTTGGCTCGGGTTATGATCTCAAGGTTGTGGGACTGGGCCCCGTGTCAGGCCCCACGCTCAGCAGGAAATCAGCTTGAAGATTCTCTTTCTCTCCCTCTGCTCACCCCCACCCACTCTCACTCTCTCTCTAAAATAAATAAATAGATCTTAAAAAAAAGAACATTCATAATATCAAGTTGATAATTGAACAATCTTTTGAATTACTAAAATGAATCAGTTCACATTTCACATTATAAGAAAACTTCTCTTTGCCTTAAAGAAAAACCCAGCTTTCTGATAATAATAATCAGAATAAATACCAGTTCAATTTAAATTTTATGGTAACACTTATCTTACAATAAATATATTTATCTGATAATGAATATATTTATATGACAATGTAATGGCTAGCTGGTGCTTTCTTCATTTGTTTTTTTCTTTATTAAATAGTTAAGGAAGAAGTACTTACACTACTGGGAAGATGGAACAGACATACTTTTTTCCTATTTCTTTGGATAAGTATAACCCAAACCCTGGACAGTATATATAAAACACACATAAGAAGATTATGAAAGGTGGAAAGAAGAAGGCAGAAGAGCTAGAAACCTTAAGACTCAAGGAACAACATAATGGTAAATTCCCTGTGTTTTCTTTTTGTCTCATAAATCTGAGACTTGGGGCTTGATAAGCCAGTAATCTGAAAGCACCAAGTGCAAAGAAAGTGCCAACACGAGCCTGCTCTCTGTAGCCAAAGGACTAAGAAAGAGGCAGCATAGGAAGACAGAAAACTATTATTTATTTATTTATATTTTTATTTTTTAAGACAGAAGACTTTTTTTTTCCACCTCCCCCACTCCAGCCCAATCTCAAGACAGAAAACTTTAAGATAATAATTGCTTTACTCTAGTCAAATACCACATGAAAACCATGGCCCTACCTTAACCCACATTGGAAAAGACTCCCACCTTCTCCACATTGTAATAAGGAAACCCTTCCACTAGAGTGTTGTTGGAGGAGACCTAGTAGAGAGTTAGGACTTTCATCACTCCTCAGTGGTAATGAGACCACCTCCCTGCCCCCATGGTATCAGTAGAGGTGTAAGTTATCTATATATAATGTACTACCTTGAGCAACCACTAAAATACTCTACAAAGAGGTACATTAAAAAGTAACATAGATAAGTCTAATGGATTTTTAAAAAATGTTTAAGTAACAGTAAAAAATGTTTAAGACAAGCCAAAGAAAACAAATGGAAAACTGGAAGAACAAAGAGAAACAAGAGATATAATGGCATCCTTAAGCCATAACATATCAATAATTACATTAAATGTCAAAAGTTTAAATATACCAACTATAAGACAGAGGTTGACAGAGTATATTAAAAAATATGGCCCAATTATATGATGCCTATAAGAACCTCACTTCAAATATAACAATATAGAAAGATTGAAAGTAAAAAGATGGAAAAAGATGAAAAATGCAAACATTAACAAAATAAATCAGGAGTGGCTTTATAATATCATATAAAGTAGATTGCAAAGCAAAGAAAATTAGAATAAGAAAGGGACATTATATAATTACAAAGGATCAGTCTACTAAAAAGAGATAGTAATCCTAAAGGGGGTATGTACTTGACAGTAGAGCTGCAAAATATGTGAAGCAAAAACTGACAGAACTATAAGGAGAAATTGAAAAATCCACAATTATGGTTGGAGATTTCAGTATTCCTCTAGCAACATTGATGGAGCAACTAAACAGAAAATTAGCTAGAGTATAGAATTCAACAACATCATCAGCCAACAAAATCTAATTGACATTTATAGAAAGCTTTGCCCAGCCACAGCAGTGTATACATTCTTTCTAAGTGTTTACGGAACATATACCAAAATAGAACATATTTTAGGCCATAAAACAAACCTCAACAAATTTAAGAGAATAGAAGTCATAATTATGTGCTCTCTGGCCACAATTGAATTATTTGGAAATCACTAGCAGAGGAATAACAGGAAATTTTCTTAGCATGTGGAAATTAAGCAGTGCAATTCTAAGTAATCTATGGGTCAAAGATTATAATGAAGTAAAAAGAAATTGAACTGATGAAAATGAATATAGAACATATCAAAATTTGTGGGGTCATAGCTAAAGCAGTACTTAAGGGAAATTTATAGCACTTAGTGCTTTCATTAGAGAAGAGGAAAAGTCTCAAATCAACAAGTTCTCACCTCAAGAATTTAGAAAAAGAAGAGCAAAATAAGTTCAAAGAAAACAGAGAGAGGGAATAATAAAGATAAAAACAGATCAATGAAATTAAAAACAAAAGTAGAGAAAAGTAATGGAACAAAAAGTTGATTCTTTGAAAAGATCAATAAAATTGACAAACGTCCAGCAAGATTAACAAAGAAAAAATAAACAGAGAAGATGCAAATTACCAAGAGCAGGAATGAAACAAGGAATATTACTAAAGGTCCTGTAAATATCAAAAGGATAATATGGGAAAATTAATAGCAAATCCACATACTACACTTGACAATTTAGATGGAATAGACCAATCCCTTGAAAAACACAGGCTGCCACAACTCACCCACTATGAAATAGACAATTTGAAGATCCTTATAACTATTCAAGAATTTGAATTCATAAGTTATAACCTCCTAAAATAAATCTCCAGAGCCAGAAGTTTCCACCAGAGAATACTAACAAATGTTTAAAGAAGTATTAATGCCAATTCTACAAATCTCTTCAAAATAGAAGAGAAGGGAACACTTCCAATTTATTTTGTGAAGCCAGTGTACCTTGATACTAAAGCCAGACAAAGACAGTACAAAAAATGAAGACTATAGATCTAGTTCCACAATGAATATAGACACAAAGGTCTTAATAAAATGTTGGTAAGTAGAATTTGGTATTCTATAAAAAAAAAATTATACACCATGGCCAATGGGTTTATTCCAGTTATGCAAGGCTAGTTTAACATTTGAAAATTGTACAATGTAATCTACCATATAAACAAGCTAATGAAGAAAAATCACATGATCATATCAATAGATGCAAATTTAAAAAATCAACATTTTTTATTTAAAGAGCGTTCTCAAAAAAACAGGACTAGTGGGGAATTTCCTCAGCTTGATAAAATGAATCTACAAAATCCTAAAACCATAATCAAACTTAATAGTGAAAGACTATATGTTTTCCCCCTAAAAGTGGGAAGAAGGTGAAAGTATCAGCTCTCACCACTCTTCTTTAGCATAGTGCTGTAAATTCCTGCCAGTGCAAAAAGCAAGAAAAGGAAATAAAAGGCATACATATTAGAAATGAAGAAATATATCTCTAGATGTAGATGACATAATTGTCTGTGTAGAAAATCCTGAAAAATCTACCAAAAAGTACCCCTCCAGAAGACAAACAAAACTCAACCCCTATAATAATTAAGTGAATCCAGTGCAAAAATGAGTTGTTTTCCTATATACTAGTAATGAACATGTGGACACTGAGATTAAAAGTGCAGTACCATTGACATTTGCACAAATAAAAGAGAAATAGGTATAAATCTAACAAAACGTAAATAAAACTTGTATTATACAAACTACAAAATACTGCTAAAATAATCAAAGATCTAAATAAATAGACATATATTCATGGTTTGGAAGACTCAGCATAGCAAGGATGTCAATTCTCTCCAAATAGAATGTGCGTGTTTAATGCAATTCCTATCAAAATCTGAGCAAGATTTTTATAGATGTAGACAAGATTATTTTAAAATCTATATGGAAAGGCAAAGGAACTGGAATTGTTAAACAATTTTGAAACAGAAGAATAAAGTGGGAGGAATCACTCTATCCAATTTCAAAACTAATTATAAAGCAACACTAATCAAGGTTGTTTGGTATTCATAGAGAGGTAGACATATAGATCAATGAAATGAAATAGAGAACTCAGAAATAGACCTATACAGATTTGCCCAACTAATTTTGACCAAAGTACAGAAGGGATTAAATACAGGAAGGATAACTTCTTTAACAAATGGTCCTGGAGAAGTTGGACATGCCGAGGAAAAGGAATCTTGCCTAAACCTCATGTCTTATACAAAATTTAAAAATTTTTTTTAAAAGATTTTATTTATTTGAGACAGTGAGAATGAGAGAGAGAGAGAGAGCACATGAGAAGGGGGAGGGTCAGAGGGAATAGCAGACTCCCTGCCGAGCAGGGAGCCCGACGTGGGGCTCGGTATGGGGCTCGATCCCTGGACTCCAGGATCACGACCTGAGCTAAAGGCAGTCGCTTAACCAACTGAGCCACGCAGCTGTCCCTAGAAAATTTAACTCAAAATAGATCTTGGACTTAAATGTAAAATGCAGGATTATAGAACTTTTAGAAAAAATAAATGAGAAAATTCAGTTTGAGATCTGGGACTAGGCAAAGAGTTCCTAGGTTATACACCAAAAGCACATCCATAAAAGGAAACTTGATAAATTGGACTTGACCAAAGTTTAAAACTTTTGCTCTTTGAAAGACCTCATTAAGAGTGTAAAAGAAAAGCTACAGACTAGGAGGACATATTTGCAAACCACATATCTGACAATGAACTAGTATTTAAGACCTATAAAGAACTCTCAAACTTCAACAGTAAAAGAGCAAATAATCCAATTATTAAATAGTCAAAAGACATGAAGAGACATTCTACCAAAGTGGATATACATAGGGCAAATGAACACATGAAAAGATGTACAATATCATTATCCACTAGGGAAATGCAAAATAGGACTACAATGAGATATTTCTATACACCTATCAGAATGATTAAAAAAATACAATACCAGGGCGACTGGGTGGCTCAGTCATTAAGGTCTGCCTTTGGCTCGGGTCACGATCCCAGGGTCCTGGGATCGAGTCCCACATCGGGCTCCCTGCTCTGCGGGAAGCCTGCTTCTCCCTCTCCCACTCCCCCTGCTTATGTTCCTGCTCTCACTATGTCTCTCTCTGTCAAAAAAATAAATGAAAAAATCTTAAAAAAAAAAATACAATACCAAATGCTGACAAGGATACAGAGAAACTGGATCACTGATACATTGCTGTTGAGAATGTAAAAAACCACAGCCTTTCTGGAAAACAGTTTGACAGTTTCTACCTATGGAACCCTTAAGTTATTTTTTGTAGTATCAATAGCTAGTAACAATTAGAACTTCCATAGTGACTGGATCTTTCTTCTGATTGACTGGGTCTTTTTAAAAATAGCAGTTGCTTTCAATGAAGTTATGATAAAACTGCAAGCCTGGGAGCCATCTGCCTTAGATGCCTTTGGGTATCTTTTACTCTTTTGCGTTAATTTTAAGCCATGCTATTGCCATTATTTCTAGGTTCTTAGATGAACATCCTTATAACTGTGAAATTTTGACACCTTTTAAAAATAGCTGTAATTATTACTATTTCTTCCAGGACATTGACTTTGAACCCATTTGGGACCCCTAGTGAAGTTTCCCATGGCTGGCCCAGAGTAATATTGGGGGAAAAGGCAAAGTTGTTCTGTTTCTCACCTGCTACCTCCAGCTGTTCTCCAGCTGTGAAGCCAAAGGGAATGCATTGCTAGGCATGTATGTACCTGTAACATGAAGTATCGCTGGAAGCCTGCCTGAATTTTCAACTGTAGAGCCAGTGAAGAGGACTTGAGTGACCCTCATTGCTCCTTGCTGTTAGGTAAATGGGCTGTGGCACAGAGAGAACTAAAATTCCTCTGGGGATGTAGTAGAGTGTCTGGGTCTAGAGGGTCCTTCAGGTTCTGCCTGGTTGGCTGACTTCCAAATCCAATAGTGGTTCCAGGGGTTTCTTTTCCTGTTAAGTAACTACCCAGAGTGATCCTTCCTCCATGGAACCCATACCTTCATGGGGCATACTTCCTTGGAATTTAACCAGACATTGGTCCAAATCAAATCTGTAGCATCCAAAGTCCCAAATGATGCTGCCCTCTCATTAACAGTGCTTTTCTTTTCTTTTTTTTAGAGAGAGCATGAGCAAGTGGTGGGAGGGAGAGGGAGAGAGAGAATCTCAAGCAAGCTCCACCCAGGGCTCAAGGTAACAACCCTGAAATCATGACCAGAGCTGAAACCAAGAGTCAGATGCCCAGGCGCCCCAATAGTGCATTTCTAATAGGAAAAGGATGGTGGTTTTGAGGCAATGGAGGGTATTTAACATGTGCTGTCTGCCTGATTGCTTTTGAACCCTGGGGGTCTGGGCTCGTGCTATCTGTCTGGCTGTCCTAGTGTCTTAAGCTCTAGGAATGACAAGTACTATGTACTGGGTTGGAAAGGTCAGCCTTGCCAGAAAGAGATTCTGTCCTTGTTAACATCTCAGCTTGATTAATGTCTGCTGTTTCTCTTTTTCCCTGCATTTTTTGTTCACTGGATCTTTGGTTCACCAGTTCTTTTATTTACTTAAATTTGGAAGTTGGAGACAGAAAAAGAAAAGATTTTTAAACTTTGAATTCTTACTGTTTGGTATCAAGCACATGATTTTTTGGTTCAGATTGGAAGTATTTGGATAAGGCTAAATTTTAATTTTCTCTTTAGTAAATTATCCTTGATTTTTATTCTATCATTGTCAAAATTCACTATAAGTTTGTATGTATCTGGATTGTTTTGTATTGCAGAATTCTTCAGGCATGAGTGGTGCTTATTTAGGCAATTATATTCAACATCCATAATACACATATAGATATTCAGTCATTTTTGATGGTAAAAGCTTCTTAGGATATGGAGTGGCACAGCTGCTCATAATGGGAAGTTCAGGTTGGTAAAAATAAAGTTCATTTTTGTGGCAATAAAACACCGAAGAAAATAACCACTTGCCATGCTTATTTATAAACTACAATCCCTTGTAGGATCTTAAACAATAATGAAAAGAAAAACAGAAATGAGAACTTGCCCCTCCTGAGAGTTTACTTTTTCACTCTACGTTCCCTAGCCGGAAGCCTCAATTTTTTTAATCATGAGTTTTTAAGAAGAACATCATTTTGCATTTCCTGGACAATATATCATGCAGTGACTCACAGAACTGGGGTGTGCGGGGCAGGCACATCAGGTTGCTCTAACTGAGAACAAGACGACATGATGTCACAGAGTCAGCTCTGTGTAATGCGTCATCCACACAGTATTACCAAGCAGCTCTTGGCTTGATTCTGAATCTCAGAAGATGCTGCAAAATGCTGGAGGGAAAAAATCTGTCTAATGGGACTGTCTACTGCATTCATAAAATAAAAATCAATTTGATCCTTCGGAGGTACCTTTACTCCCAAAGGATCCCAGTGTACTCAGCTCCTGCCCCAGGAGTATTAGTCATACATCTCTGAAACATCATCTCCTCTGTGCTAGGAAAGGCAGGCCCCTCTGAGGCAGCCCTCTCTGCAACAGGTTTTATTTTGAGAGGGATATTAAATAGTATTTCTGAATAAATGACGGGAATAAATGATAGGGAGGCAAAATGCAATTTCCCCTGTTGGAATTTGAACAAGACCCTGTGGTTAATAATCCTCCTTTTTTTAGAGGCCTGTATGATTTAAGAGGAAAGTCCCCTCCATATTGTAGAGAACATAATGTGAATTCACAGGAACTTGGACAGGATCAAGAGGTCAGAGGACAGGTGAGAACAGTTGGAGGAAAAGTAGACAGTACCCAATAACTAGGAGAGGAAATCAACCAGTAGGTTTAAATGGATGAGAAAGCTATCAGGTCATCACTGTATGAAAATGCATCATCAGGTGTTTTGAGGCCCTTGAATGTCCAGCATCTTGAATATGGAGAGTTTTTAAAAGACCGTCTGTTCCATCTTCTGCATTCAGGTTAAATTGTTTAAAAGCATCTTGGCAAGATGAGAATCTATCCTGCTTAAAAAAAAGTCCTGGGAAAGAATACCAGAGAACAAAAGATAACATATTATGTAAATTAAATTCCTCAAGTTTCAACTAAAGCTGGGCTCTCCTTGTTCTTTGTTAAATGAAAAGTAGCTTCTTGCTATGTGAAAGCCATTCCCACAGTTGAAAGATATTATTGTGTGGCTCTTTTTGTTAAACTCTAAAATTCCATTTCCTTAAAAGTTTTTGTAAGTTTCATTTCTTAATTCTGACTCTATGAAGATTAATAAGAGGGTCTGATATTGAATAGGAGAGCCCTTGAAACCTGCCAGAACTTCACTTATTTAAAGCACTGTTATTATTATTATTATTTTATTATTTCATATTCCTTCTGAAGAATCTGCAGAGCCCTTCATGGAGAATATGACCAAGAGCTGAAGAACTGGCAGGATAGGAAAAAGCCAGTTAAATCTTTGAATTTTCCTGTCTGTGTAGCACAAGAACGAGTGACATGTTATAAACGAATTATAGGAAATGTAGCACAAAACCAACTTTGATTGAATTGGACTTTCAGGTGGCACCTGTCAAAGTGCATCAGACACAGCATCATTGTAGACTCTTGCCAGTACCAGTTATCCTGGTCCAGTCACCGGCTATGAGGTTTCAACATGGTTGCTCCTGTTTTCTTCCCAGCACTGGTACCAAATGGCTGGCCCTCAGGTACACTTCCCCGGAGTGGTTAGGATCAACTCCTCATGGAACAGTCACCATCATTCCATAGGTTCAGGTTTGCAAGGGTAATGTTCCAGAGGCTGTTGATTTCTTCCTTTATAGTCTGTCAGTGATCCACATAAGCTGCACTAGGTGGTTGGTGGTGTCTGGCTTCAGCTTCTTTCTCTTATGTGTAAATAACTATTAAAAGTGATACCACATGTTAATTTGGCCAATTTTAAAACTCATTAAAACAGTACAGTTATTTGTCCAAATAACATATAGTCATAACAAATTAAAAACCCAATCCCTAAATATGATAAAATATAATTTTCACTAACTTGAACTCACTTCAGTTTCTACTAAGGCTAATCCTGATTCTAAGAAAGTATTTACCCCGAAGATACAGATGTAGTGAAATGAAGGGGCCCCTGTACCCCAGTGTTTATAGCAGCAGTGTCCACAACAGCCAAACTGTGGAAGGAGCTGAGATGTCCTTCAACAGATGAATGGATAAAGAAGATGTGAGATATATACACACACACACACACACACACAATGGAGTATTACTCAGCCATCAGAAAGGATGAATACCTACCGTTTACATCAACGTGGATGGAGCTGGAGGGTATTATGCTAAGTGAAATAAGTCAATCAGAGAAAGACAATTATCGTATGGTTTCACTCATATGTGGAATATAAGAAATAGTGCAGAGGATCATAGCAGGAGGGAGGGAAAACTGAATGGGAAAAAATCAGAAAGGGAGAAAAACCATGAAAGACTCTTGACTCTGTGAAACAAACTGAGGGTTGCTGGAGGGGAGGTGGGTGGGCGGATGGGGTAATTGGGTAATGGGCATTAAGGAGGGCACCTGATGTGATGAGCGCTGGGTGTTATATGCAACTCATGAATCATTGAACTCTACATCTGAAATTAATGATGTACTATATGTTGGCTAATTGAGTTTAAATTTAAAAAATATTTAAAAAACATTCAGCAAATATGCTTGAAGCATCCTTTGGTACCATGTACTGTGCTAGGCATTGGGTTTGCAATAATGAATAAGACAAAGTTGAAATTTGTTCAGAGAGATGACAGTATGTAGAAATACAATCTTCTTAGAGCCTGAAAACCTCCCCTGGAATTGCAGTTCTTTCAGGATGTGTATGGTGCCTGGGGTCTGGCTTTAGTTCCTGAGAATTTTAGAGCAGGAAGTGTGCTAAAACCCTTGTAAGTAGCAGAGGAGTAAAAATTAAAAATGTACCAGGTGAAGGCAGGCTTTCAATGGCCTGCTTCCAGTTCTCAAAAGTGGTGCTTGATCCTTTGTTTCCCTGTGGTAAAGCAAAAGAGAGAAAGGCAAAATGTGGGGTCGTGTCCACAACATTAAGTCTCATGATTTTTTTTTCTAGAGGGCAGTTGCCCTAGTAGCTTCTAAGTCACAGGTTAGTTTCATATAGTGATTTTCTTACCTATTTTTTTCTGATTCCTTTTGATTTTTATAGTGTGGCCTCTGAGACAGTTTTCTTATATTTTAAAATAAGTATCTATTATAAAATATGTTCATTAAAAATTGTACATGTTCATTAGATTTGGAAATCAAAGGTATATAGAAAAAAGAGAAAAAAGGTCTGTAATCCCATTACCTAAACACATCTACCATTTGTATTTTGGTGAACTGTCTGCTAGACTATATTTTTCTTTGCATAAGTTTTATTTTAAAATGTGAAATTATAACCTATATTATGTGTACTTTGGTTCCCTTTGTCATTTGACTTATCATTACTTCTTAAGTATTTTCCATAGTGTAACACTCTTCAGAATCCTTGTTTTAATTATGTCATAATAAACATAGTTATAAACAATATAATAATTATAAACAAGTATAAATCATAAACAATGATAAAATTAATATTGTGCATATTATGTTAATCTAAAGCTAAGAAGATATCAGCTTATATCAAAACTAATTCATCAAATAGTCTTGAATAAGACATAGGACTTTAAAACCGAACTCTAAACTTTTCAAACACCTACTGTAAGCCTCTCTCTGGTCCCCCTCTCTCCTCTATGAGGAGGAGAATCTTGCTGCTCCTGTAGGTTTCTCCTTTCTCCCATCAACTATGTCATTTCACCAATCCAAACTTGCCTGAATTGAGCCCTTGACTGTCAGGTGTTTGAATGACCAGACCATCTTTCTCGAATGGGTCAATCAGCCTGTGTGTTGCTGCCTCTAAGTGAAGCATAGACTTTAACAACTGTCTGATAAATTTACCTCAAGCTTCCTAGAAACAATTTAAGTCTGAAATATCTAGTTTGGTTGGTATCAGAGACATTGTAATTTAGTGAAAATTGCTACATTTTGTCAGGGGAGGGGGCCAGGTTCTCTCCTTGGCAGAGTGTGGAAGAACGGAGTGAGGCAACTGGCAGGATAGTGGACACGGAAGCTCTAAGAAATGCGACTTGGAAGTGGGGGGACAGTCTGGGAGAAGGTCAGTGAGGAAAGGCTCAGCAATTTTTCATCTGAAGTCAGTTTGCAGCATGGCCGTGAACAATGAATTTAGATGTGCTCACGTGCTTGGTTGAATGTCTTGGTGAGGACCCGAACTGGAAAAGGAATCTAATGCAGAATATTAGATCTCTTTTGGTTGGTGTTTCCTGAGTGGACAGTTGGAACCTTAAAGATTTTGTGGGCCAGTCACATGCTTTAGAGCTATACAGTATCACATAATTAATATGATATATTGAAATGGAAAGTTAAGATGTACATGATTGCTTCAGATAATTTTATCATTTGATTATAAGTTTTGAGCTTGACAGTTTAGGCAACAATCAAGACCAATGAGCAAGAGGATATGAAACATCACTGCCATCCCACCTACCTTGACCATTCAGACTTCTTTGTACCGTAGCACTACATGCAAGAGCTGCTTCAGGTAGGGGGGAGGCAAGAACAAGGGGTGTGTGTGTGTGTG
Organism: Neomonachus schauinslandi; assembly: GCF_002201575.2. Lineage (NCBI taxonomy): Eukaryota > Metazoa > Chordata > Mammalia > Carnivora > Phocidae > Neomonachus > Neomonachus schauinslandi. The sequence goes on along the minus strand of NC_058406.1, from coordinate 122,903,427 downwards.
TGTGTGTGTGTGTGTGTAGTGCTACATGTTACTCTGGTATGAGCACCTAATGGCCAGACCCTCCTGGGAAGATTCTTCGAATGGGTCATTACTATGTTCTATGTACCCAATGTGCCGATGGGAGTGACTCTGCAGACATGTGTGCCCGCCTATCATTGGTGATTCCTTGGAGATGTCTGGATTTGGTCAAGGGTATTGCTGGGCCCTATGTAAATTGTCACTTTTACCAGTCAGGGCCTCCTATGTCTTCTTTTACCCATCTGCATGATTCTCCTTGCTTAGGAAGCAGTGGGCAGCCGTTGGACACAAAAGAATCTGATTTTCAAGTGCCAAATAATTTCAACTCCGCTTTTTTGAAGTTGTGCTAGGGCCCTGGGAAAGCATGTGAAATTATACCTTGCCTGCCAGGTTGGGCAGATGGCTTTTACCCCCACAGCTTCTGTGTCAGGCAGGGAATCCCACTAGTGATGTGCTGTCTGATTATGTGGGAAGAAGCTCTCTGGTCCTAATTGGTTTCCACATGCACAGCTCTCATGTTACACAGAGACCAAGAAATAAAAGGGGTTTGAAGTGTGGTGCAGGCAGCTACACATGTGTATAATTGCAATTTTCTTTGCAGTACTTCTCCCCATTAGGATTTAATTGCTCAGAGATAATTGAACCACACATGGGTCCTGAGGGCCTTGTAAAGGGAGACTGCATCACCCCACCAACAGCTATTGTCATTCCTGCGGCATCTTCCTTACCCGGGCTCTGTACAATGGGAAATAAATGAATGGTGTTGTTATGTCTTGGTGCTGATGGAATGTAAAGAATCTGGGGTATTATTCAGGGTGCTAAATAAATTGTCTTAGAGAAGTGCCAAAAGCTGTAATGTCCACTCAGTTCAGTGTTAGTGAGGGACTAAGGTACTCGGGTCAAAGCACTTAATGTTAAGGGAGGTGAGCCTTGTCTCAAAGCCAGCTTCTCTAGTTTAGCTGCTTGCATGAGCCAAACTGACCAGAACTGACTGAACTCGCCTCTTTCTTTAGCATATGTAGTCTCAACCATGTAGCTACCCTGAACCAGACATATCAGTTCTCACCAGGCCATTCCCAGATGTTACCCCAAAATGGATTTGGTGTAACCCTGAGGAGCAATTACCAATGGCTGGAATCAGACCATGGGCTGGTGAGGGTCCATGTTAGGGGGCGGGTAGAACTTGTCTGAGGAATGCAGTTGAGCTGGGTGGATGACTGTGATGTCATAAACTTGAGAGAAGAATAGCTGTGTTGGCTTTTTTTTTTTTTTTTTTAAATAAGGGAGGAGGAATGGTGTCTAGAAGCAGCAGTAGGGAGCAGGGAGAATGTCCACCTGTCTTCCTGGTGTCTGGGAAGCCAGTGAATGAGCAGCCTCCCCTGAGAGGCCTTCAAGGAGGGTGATATCATTACTCAATAAACATGTACTGAGCGCACCCGAGTGCTGGGGAAACTGGGTCTGTGCCCTCGTGATCTGGGGAGATAACCGATGCAGCGCCGCAATCAGTGCTCTTCCAGGCCAGCTTTCAGTCAAGTCAAGGAGGATCAGTCCAGTAGAAGCAGAGCTCCATGGAGTCTGAGGGTGTCCAGAAATTCATTTACAGTGGACAGGAGTCTAGGCCAGGAGGGAAGGTGTTGGAGAAAGGGAGCAGGGAGGGTCTAGGTAAGGGAATCCAGAAAGTCTCTCTCTCTCACAACAGCTGCTTCCTGCTTCTTTTTTCCATGCACTGGCCTACTCTCTTCCTCTGTCCACTTGGCAGAAAATGGCTGTTTGCAAAGACCCTGGGCTTTCCCTGCTCAAGAGACCAGCCCAGATTGAAACCAGACTCTCTTAACCCCAATTCCAAATTTCCAACTCTGGCCCAGCATAGGTCACCAAAGCCAGGAGGGTGGGTCACAGAGTATAAATATACCTGGAATGCCTAGCTTGGCAAGGGGCATTTTCCAGAGCAGGGACGTTGTTGAGAACTGGGTGAAAAGCCTAAAAGGTGTCTTCTTTGGGCGACTTTTCAGGTTTGGGGAGGATGCTGGGTGTGAGTCCTCCAGTGTGGAGTTTGTATAGGGGCGGCTGCTATTCTTGGGTTCACTGGCACATTGTTGCTTTTCCCCTGAAACCTCCTTCAAACAAATCCAAAGGCAGAAAATTGCCAAAATACTCTCCAATCTAATCAGATTAACCTTAATAAAAAAGAGACAGCTTTACTCCTGCTCTAGTATTAAAAGGAATCTATACTGGGTTTCCTTCTCTTGCACAGGTGATTGTTAGTTGGCAGCATGTTTTTATTCATAAAGAAAATGTAGTATATCTTTAATCCAAATGAAAAATGAATATACATCTAAATGATAGAGTAACATTTTACTAATTTCTCTCAACCAGCTAAGCTCCATATCTGTGCAGTTCTCGTCTTGCTGCACAGGAGACCTCTTTGCTTCTTAGACATGCTCTTTGTGCATCCAAGGTAATCCGTCAGAGCTGGTGCAGCTGCTGGTGTCCCTGAGCTGCTGGGCCTGGATCACTCTTCATTTCCTGGTGCTGACTCAAGAACAGCCCTCTTATTGATGATGTCGGGCTCAGTCTTTGGTGTCTGATGGATGGAGCCTTGGTCTGGGTTTATGGATTATATTTTTAATGGGAGATAGTCAAAACTCAAAGAATTTGAATGGATCCTTGGCTTGACACTTCCTGCTTGGACAGACCCTGTCGACAAGATGAGAGGGATCTATTTTTAGAACAGATGGAAGAGAACTTTCAGGGACAGAGAGAATAAATCAAGCTCTATCCCTGAATTCATGTGCTCCATTCATTTGTTCCATTCATTTATAGTTTGTGTTTCCAGTACAACATTGGTTACTCGATGCATAGTAACAACACAGTGATCTGGACCCTACTCTCAGGGAGATTTCTGTCTAGTAACAAACAGTTTCCATCAGCATGAGTGCTTTGATAGCGAGTAGAGGTGTTAGGAGAGAACTTAGAAGTGTCTGACCTCCACCTGGGGGGAGCTGCGAGGGCTCCAGGAGGAGGTGGTAAGTGGAGATGTGAATGATGAGTAGCTGTCAGCTGGTGAGGAGAGCATGGAGATAATGTTCTGGGTACAGGCACAGCTACTTTGGAGACAGGAGAGCAAGGTATGTTAGAGCATCTATGGAAGCCCAGGAGCACAGGCATGGGGTGGCCTGGGGCTAGGGTGGGAGCCACATTGTGCAGGCCAAGATGCTAGGACTTTCTTCCAAAGAGAATATAAGCCACTGAAAGGCTTTAAGCAAAGAGGATGTAGGCGCATCTCCTCCTTTAGTGCCTCTAACTTCTCCTGCAGGGTCAACAGTGCTTTAATGAAATGTCATGATTCCAGTTAGGTAGATGTTCCCAGGCCCGTAGTCATTTTATCCACATGCATGAATTAAAAGTGAATTTTTAAAAAATTACATATTTGGTCCTGTCTGCTGGGGTCAGCTGAGGCCCTTTCTCAGCTTCCCCTCTTTATATACCTCGTTCCTGCAGACCTTTGGGACTCAAACCCTGGACTCCGGTCCAGGCTGGCTTCTTGCCTTGGCAGGAGGAGTGACTTCCGTAGGAGCCCATGACATATGTTTGTCTCTGCTCACCTGGTAGGGGTGGGTTACTTTCCCTGTGAGGCATACAGGAACCCATGTCATTTCTGCATAGTCTGTAGAATGTGTGGGGACAGGAACGTAAGTCACAGCTGTTACATCGAGGCTCTGCAAGGATCCCTACAGGGCCCCATGTGCTGGAGGTTTACTTGGGTACAGGGAGGTTATTTTCATCTCTTTGGAGCTGCTTCATTCTGTGCTTCCACTCAGGTGGCCTTCTTGCCTCATCCCACAATTTGCATCAACAACTAGGGATGGCAGGGGGTGGAGGAGACAATTGAGGAAGATTCCAGTTATGTCAGTAAGATGCATTTACGTGCTCTGTGCTGGAAGTGCAAGAGGACAAAGTTCAGTTTTGTTCCATTCAGAGTTTTATTTCTGACTGTGATTTCTGGAGACCTGAAGGTGTTGAAGGTGATTTAGTCAAGAATATGGGCCCAGGAATTAAACACACCCGGGCTGGCCCCCTGGCTTTGCCACCTACTAACCATGTGAACATTTGGCAAAGAAGCCATCAGTTCCTTCTCTAATAGCATGGGGACAAGAGTTCAGAGAGTTGCTGTGAAGGCTTTTCTTTTCCAGCATTATTGAGGTATAACTGACATATAACATTGTGTAAGTTGAAGGTGTACAATGTGATTATTTGATATGTGTCTATATGGCAAAGTGATTACTACAATAAGGTTAATTAACATATCCATCACCTCACATAATTACAGTGTTTTTGTGTGTATGATGAGAACATTTAAGATCTCTCTTACCAACTTTATGTAATATAGGTATTATTAACTATAGTCACTAGGCTATATATTAGATCCCCAGAACTTATTTATCCTACAGTTAGAAGTTTGTATCCTTTGACCAACATCTCTCCAATTCTCCCAACTCCCTGCCCCTGGCAGCCACCTTTCTAATCTCTTTTCTATGAGTTTGGCTTTTCTTAGACCCCACATATAAGTAAGATCATACAATATTTGTCTGTCTGACCTTTTTCATTTAGCATAACACCCTAAGGGTCCATCCATGTTGTTGCAAGTGGCAGAATTTCCTCCCTTTTTTATGGCTATAAAATATTCCTTGGTGTGTGTATGTGTGTGTGTGTGTGTATGTACCACATCTTCTTTATCCATTTATCTGTCAGTGGACGCTCAGGTTGTTTCCATGTCTTGGCTATTGTAAATAATGCTGCAATGAACATGGTGGTGGGGGAAGCTGATATCTCTTTGAGATAGTGTTTTTATTTCCTTAGGGTATATACCCAAAAGTAGGATTGCTGGATCATATGGTAACTCTATTTTTAATTTTTGGAGGAAACTTACACTGTTTTCCATAGTGGCTGCACTAATTTACATTCCCACCAACAGTGCACAAAGGTTTCCTTTTCTCCACATCCATGCCAGCACTTATTATCTCTTGTCTTTTTGGTAATAGCCATTCTAAAAGTGGGAGATGATATCTCATTGTCATTTTGATTTGTATTTCTCTGATGATTAATGATGTTGAGTATCTTTTCATGTACTATTGGCCATTTGTATGTCTTTTTTGGAAAAATGTCTACTAAGATTCCCTGCCCATTTCTTAATCGTATTATTATTATTATTATCATTATCATTATTTTCCTAATGAATTATATGAGTTCTTTATATATCTTGGATATTAACCCCTTATCTGATATATGATTTGCCTATATTTTCTCCCATTCCATAGGTTACCTCTTCATTCTGTTGATTGTTTCTTTGGCTGTGCAGAAGATTTAGTTTGATGTAGTACCATTTGTTTTGTTTTTGTTGTTTGTACTTTTGGTGTCAGAGCCAAAAAATTGTTGCCAAGACCAGTGTCAAGGAGCTTTTTCCCTATATTTTCTTCTAGGGGTTTTACAGTTTCTTATATTTAAATCCTTAAGCCATTTCAAGTTAATTTTTGTGAGTGGTGTAAGATAGGGGTCTAGTGTCATTCTTTTGCATGTAAATATCCAATTTTACCAGCACTATTTATTGAAATGACTATCTTTTCCCCATTGAGTATTCTTGGCTCCTTGTCAAGTATTAGTTGATCCTATATGCATGGGGTCTTGATCCTGTTCCATTGATCTGTATGTATGTTTTTATGCCAGTGTTATACTGTTTTGATTACTATGGCTTTGTAATATAGTTTATTTTATTTATTTTTTTGTAATATAGTTTAAAATCAGGAAGTGTAATGCCTCCAGCTTTGTTCTCCTTTCTTAAAATTGCTTGGGGTATTCAAGGTCTTTTGTGTATCCTATGAATTTTAGGATTATTTTCTGTACATTTGTGAAAAATGCCATTAGAATTTTGATAGGGGTTGCATTGAATCTATAGATGGTTTTAGATAGTATGGACATTTTAATAGTATTAATTCTTCTGACCCGTAGACATGGGATATCTTTCCATTTATTTGTGTCTTCTTCAGTTTCTTTCATCAATATCTTATAGTTTTCAGTGTAACAGATCTTTTATCTTCTTGGTTAAATGTATTCCTAAGTATTTTATTGTTTTTGATGCTGTTGTAAATGGGATTGTCTTATTTATTTCTCTTTCAGATATCTCAGTGTTAATATATAGAAATGCAATTGATTTTTGTAGGTCGATTTTGTATCCTGAAATAATCCTGAATTTGTGTATTAGTTCTAACAGTTTTTTGGTGGATCTTTGGGTTTTGTATATATAAGATCATATCATCTGCAAACAGAGACAATTTTAATTCTTTCTTTCCTGTTTGGATGCATTTCATTTCATTTTCTTGTCTAACTGCTTCAGCTAGGACTGCTGTGAAGGCTTAATGGTACTTAGCAGACACTCAGTAAATGACCACAATTATTATTAATGATGTGATATACAATAAAAAACTAGCCATTATTAGTATAATGACAAGTGGTGCAAAGCAGAGGCTCTAAGGATGGGGAATTCATGTTCTTGAGAACATTAAAGAATCTCTGCAGCATGGAAGTGGCAGGATTCTTCCTGCATGAGTACTTTCCCAGCTGTGTGGCATTTCTCCTCTCAACCTGATCACTATGAAGGATCTTAGCTGTATAAGACAAATTGGAATTATGCTGCCACAAACCCGCAAGAGCACATTGGAAACAAAACATACGAATCTAAACATACGTTTATTGACTGGACTTGCTTGGGTGAGTAGCCCTGCACAGACGATGGCCCTGTTTCACAATACATTAAGTTGGAGATGAAAAGCTCAACGCAGGCACAGTCTCAGGCATGGCAGTTACTGAAGGACAGCTGTGACCCATGCTTCCAAATGAATTGTCAGTGTTTTACTGTAGTTGAGGTAGAAGGTAGTGGTTTTAATTTCATGCTTTGAGAAGGCCAGGTGCTACAGACAGAAGCAAAGGGCCTGGTACCAAGTAGTTCTCTTGGCTGCTCCAGTCACAGCAGGGACGGGGGTCCAAGTAGCCTTTGGCACGCAGGCAGCGTGGATGTGAAGAAGCAGTGACATCTGCAGCCTCCTGTCTTCTCCATATGCTGGAGGAGAAGTGAGCTGCATACTGTAGCTAAGTCTACAGCTGCTGTTCCACCTCAAGGATCTTCTTCTAGAAGTATGGGTTCACAAGGTCAGTAAGGAAAACAACCAGAAGAAAAAAATCTTTCTTCATTTTGGCAACGATTCATGAATACAGCTTGAAAGATGATATTCAAGGCAAAGGTTTGGAGATCCTGAAGTTTCACCCCATGGGTCCTTGTCTTTGCTGAAGTTTCCAGGTGTCAGGATCACGCTGGTATGAGACAAATGGACTAAATTTGCCAGCTTACCTAGTTGTCCTTGAGGCTGGAGTCTGGACAGAGGTCAGTCAAGCCTGTTGACCATGTGTTCCCTTGTACTCCTGTGGTGAAGGCATGTAATGGGGCCAGCGGCACAGCTTGCAAAGTCCATCACCATCTGTGTTCATTCATCAACCCCAAATGTTTGATGTTCATGATGTACCCAGCACTGGGCTGAGGAGGACCTGGGACTACAGAGATGAAGGTTTGGTTCCTTTTTTCAGAGTCATGGTAGGGTGGGGGACACAGACAAGTGGACTATAAAGATGATGTGACAGGGATTAGGTAGGATACCAGGGAAGTGCTGGGGAAGGGGCACCCAGCCCAGCTCAGCCAGGAGGTGATGCTTAAGCTGTGTCTTTAAGGACTGTTATGAATTGAAAAGTGTCCCCTCCTGGGGCGCCTGGGTGGCTCAGTTGGTTAAGCGACTGCCTTCGGCTCAGGTCATGATCCTGGAGTCCCGGGATCGAGTCCCACATCGGGCTCCCTGCTCAGCAGGGAGTCTGCTTCTCCCTCTGACCCTCCCCCCTCTCATGCTGTCTCTCATTCTCTCTGTCTCAAATAAATAAATAAAATCTTTAAAAAAAAAAAAAAAAGAAAGAAAAGTGTCCCCTCCTGCAAAAGATGTGGGAGTCCTAACCCCTAGTACCTCAGAATGTGACCTTATTTGGAGTTAGGGCCTTTATGAGGTAATCGAGTTAAATGAAGGTCATTAGCATGTGCCCTAACCCAGTATGTATCCTGATAAAAGGGGAAGATAGACACAAAGACACGCACATGCACACGCACACACACACACACACACACTCAGGGATTATGCCACAAGAAGATTGGAATTATGCTGCCACAAGCCAAGGAGCTACCAGAAGCCAGGAGAGAATCCTGGAACTGTTCCTTCCTAGTGCCTCCAGAGGGAACATGGCCCTGCTGACACCTTGATTTTAGACTTCTAGCCTACAGAACTGTAAGATAATAAATTCCTGTCCTAAGCCAACCAGTTTGCAGTATGTTGTTACAGCAGTAACTAGGAAACTAATACTTGGAGTTGGGGTTATCCAGGTGGAGAAAGAGGGGAAGGGAACCCCCTGCCCAGGCAGGGAGACAGGGACATGGTACATTGTTTGTTGGTACAACTGGGGCTTTGAAACAGGGTGGGGCCCTGCCAGGAATTGAGGTGGGAGAGGACTGAGGGGCCCTTCCTCTCTTTCTCCACTTGGATAATCCCTAAGTCCTTATTACTGGTTTCTCACTTCCTATTGTAAAAAGACTGGTGAGGACGGTGTGTTGCTTAAATCATAAAGATCTTGGCCTGGTGCCTTACTAAGGAGTTCGGGTTTAATTCTGAAAGTGATGGGGAACTAGAAAGGAATTCCATCACAGCCAGCTTGGCAGCATTGCAGAGATGTAGTGCGAGGCGTGGTGCTTGGGGAGGGAGGTTGCTGTGGCAACCCTGGTGGGGAGTGCTGAGATCCGGAATCAAGGCAGTGGCTAAGAGAAGAGGGACCAGGAGGAGGTGCTGCTGAGGAGAAGGTGAGTGTCTGTCTGTGGCACAGAGAGGTGTGGGGGGAACAAGACCAACTGGATGCTGGTGGACCTCACTGAAACAGGGAGGACAGAAGAGGAGCAGTTGCCTGCTGGGGAAGATCGGTGCCGTTTTAGGCCTGCTAAGTGTGAGGAGCCAGTGAAACATCTGCAGGGCCCTGGATAAATGTGAGGAACTTAGGGGACCCTGTCCAGGCTCTTGCCTGGTGTGGACACAGTCCCACCTGTGAAAAGTGTGGAGAAGAAGACAAGGCTGAGGGTGGTCTAGGGGTCCCACCAGGATGCTCCCCACCCTTTACTATGCTCAGAGGGGCTGGGTTGCAACCTGAAGAAGCCCCACTCCTCCCTTCTTCCTCTATGGCTGGGGCCCTAACTAGGATCCCCGGATCCCTGGTCTGTCTGGACAGACCACACCTGGCCACTCAATCTTGCTGACCTGCGGCTGGGCTAAGAAGTGGATGTGTTTGGTCCTGGGGCATCCTTTGGGGAATCCATTTTAGAGATCTGAACTAGTCTGCCAGTCTGAGCCTAACAACTCCTAATCCAGATACCTCATTCTTCGGATCTTACTGATCTATACTATACTTCATTGCTGTAATATGAGCTGTGGGCTAATGTCAGTGGGAACAAACCTGGGCTTTAAATCTGGAGACCCCCTCATGTGGGGTTGGACTTTGCCCCAGATAGATTATGTAGGCAGCTTCATTTTGCTTAATTTCCCCATGCCTCAGTTTCCTTACCTTTGTCCCCGCCACAGTCATCATCTAATCAGATTGCGGAGGATAAATGTGAGACGATTCAGGAAAATGCTTTGACCTCTCTGAAGCAAAAGTACCTCGTGACCTACACTTTTTTATCTTATCAGTATTAATAATATCTTGCCTGCTAGAAAGACCACTGTATTGTTTTGGGTTCTCTGCTGGGAGGTCATGCTTGGTATTTGATTTCTCTCCTTTGATACCTTTTCCCAAACTGGCTCTCTTTTAAGACTTACTTTCAGATTACCTTAAGACTGGTTTTCCATTGGTGTTTTTCTGTCATCTTCTTTTCAAGTGATTCTTGCAGCACTTAATAAGCTTCTATTGAAAGATACACTCACTTTCTCCCAGCCTGAGCTGAGGGCCTGGCCTCTTTCTCAACACCTGCTGGCTATATTCAGGAAGGTTATACTCATTTTCCTGCCTCATAACTAGATGAATTATAATATACTCAGCTCAAGACCTGTAAGCCAGTCATTCACAGTGAGATAGCAGAACTGGATTCCTCATTAGAAGATGCTCAGAAGGATTAAGGGAAAGGCTTTATTTCTATTAATATCAACCAACATCTATCAGATGCCCACAGGGCACAAGGCTCCATACAGCATAGAGAATGGCACAGCTTCATCATTATCCAGAAATTCTGGGCCATTGACCAAATAAAGGAGAAAATCCTCATATGGATTCCAGTCATCCATAAACCCTTAATATTGGATACCATGACTCCTCAGCCTGCATCAGCTTCCTAGCTCTGCATCAGCTTCCCAGCCTGGAAGTACAGAATCTGTAGGGTGAGATCCAGGAATCGGTATTTTTAAGAAGTTCTTCAGGGTGATTCAGGTGCATGTTTAAGTTTGAGGCCTGCCGTAATGCTCTCAAAGGCATCTTGATGGACAGTGCCATCAGGTGCGGGAGCAACTTGATTGCCCTCACCCATCTTCCTTCATGCTTACTATTATTTACTCAGTCAACATGTGTTTTATTGAGGGCTGGCTCCAGGTCAGATGCTGTGCCTCATGGTCGGTGCTCCAGCCAACACACCAATGAGTAGGAAGGACATGGTCCATGCTCCCAGGAACCTAGCATCTTCTGTGACCTTGAGGCTTGCCTGGATGAGAGAAGGCCTGGAGTTCTGCAAAAGGGAGGTCAGAGTCTTTGTGGCTAGGAGCATGAGGGACTGTATAAATAGGGGAAGACCCATGCAATTCCTCTCTTCTGCCTTTCTTGCTTTTGCCTTTCTGCCACAAATATTTATGGAGACAACACTTTATGATGTGGATCTAGGTCGCTCTGGGACCAAATGCCTTCCACAGGCACTGTGGTGCCAGGCCAGTTCCTTCTTGACACGGGACCTCCTAGTGCAAAGAGGATAGCATGAGGTTGTGGTTGTGTGGTGTGAAATCAAGGCCTGGACACAGAGCTTGACAATGTAACAGGACAAGTTCCCCTTCTCATGGAGCTTACGTTCTGGCAGAAAGAAGCAACATAAACCAGAAAACAATAAGGACAAAATAAGTTCAGATGGTGATACTTCCATGAAAAAATAAAACCAGGTGGTGAGATGGGCAGTGACTCTTTGGGGATTTGGGATGTCAGGGGTGACCCCACTGAGGAGGTGCTGGCTCAGCTGGGACCCAATAGCCAGCCTTGCAGAGATCTTGGGTGGGGGACATCTTGGGCTGAGGGAAGAACAGGGTGAGTTCAGTCCTTCAGGTCATGAGGGGGCTCTGGTAGCTGAAGTACAGTGAGGAAGGGAAGAGGGTTCGGAGGTCACTCAGAACGGCAGGCAGGGCCATACCTTTAGGGTCCAGTGAGGACTTGGAATTTTATTTTAAGTGAAATGGGAAATCATTGGAGGGTTTTAGGCAAGGGAGATATATGATTTAATTTGTGTTTTAAAAATACCCACTTTCCCTTGTGCAACTAAAATATCACCAGCACCCATCTAGAACTGAAGCTGGGTTAGTTTCTGACAGAATTTTAGGTTTCACCATGCACTGGTGACACAGCCTTGAAGAGGCAGCAAGATTTAAGGTAGACTCTGCATCTCTGAAAACAATGCCTAAATCTTGTTCCCTATTGTTCCTTGAGATGGGGCACCAGGTACAAGACTTCTCTGTCGCATCCCTTTCCTGCCTTGAGAGTTGTTGGTAGTCCTTGGGTAGGCACTGGCCTTGTGAGAAAGTCCCTGGACCTTCTTTCAAACCTGCATCCGCCTGTGGTCCCTGGTTCTGTCTTCCTACCCCAGTTGTACTGTTGTACAAGGTTAGGCTTCTAAGCCTCTGTTTCTTTGCTGTCTCTGGTTTGCCTGGAGACCTGTGTCCAGGACCACGAGCTCATTTACAACTTCTTGGGGCTCAAAGAGGCAGTTTGGTGCAGCTTGGTTGTGAAGGTGTGTGGTTTTCCTGTGCGACTCACTTGGCACTCAGCAGGGAGTTGGGCTGGGATGCAGGGCTTTTGTCTCCTGTTACAGCGCTTCTGTTGTGAAGTGTTCTTTCTAGATTTTCCTGGGGCATTCAAGTGAATCCCCTGTGGAGTATGTTTGCTGGCTTATTTATGATACTCCTACCTTACTCCAAATATGCTTTAAGATATCTAACAAACATACGTAAAGTACAGATTAGAAAAAGTTGAGAAAGAGGAGAAAGAGTGGAGATAAAATGGTATAAAAATGAGGCCAATTTAAAATTCAGACTGGAAATTCTTTATACTTGCTTATGGGTGGATGACAAATTTGCTTCTCTTACAAGCAACATAAAGGAGAGTCCTGCCCCTGCCTGTCATGGGCAGTCTCCGTGGCTGACAGATTCATGAGGGTCTCAGCCTTGACATGCAGGGTAAGGTTCCTTTTCAAACACATGTCCCTCTTGGGGACAATGCAGACAGGGTAGGCAGGTATTCATGGGACAAGGCTTGCAAAAGTAGCAGGACTGAAAGAGAGAAAAGATCATGTGCTGTGGGGTGAGGTACATGTCAGTTTTAATCCTGCTGCTCTGCTTATTAGCTGTGTGATGTCAAGCAAGTTTCTTAACCATTATGAGTGTCAGTTTCTTCATCATAAAATAGGGCTAATAATGCTTACCTTATGAGGCCTGAATGATCTATGTAGACTCATAGAATGTACGCTGTAAGTGCAGCCTTTAGCACTGTCATCACCAAGATGAGCATGTTGATTGACAATTGGCTAATAGTTATTGAAAGCCAACTATATGAGTATCTATGCTACCTTACTTACCCTACAACAACCCTGGAAGGAAGGCATTATTATTCATGTTTTAAGGTAAGGAACTATAGACTCAGAGAAGTTAACGAATTTGCCTAGCATAGCCAGCCTTTGTCTACCTTGCCTTTAAGGGGTTAAAAAAAAAGTGCCTCAAGGACAAACTTCAGTCCTGCTCAGGGAGTACTAATAGTAATAGTAATTATAAAAATAATCCTTATTGGACATTTTTTGGTGTTAGGCATTGCTATATATTTTACATGAACTATCTTACTTAATCTTTAAAACAACTCTCTGGTATAGGTATTGTCTTTATGCTTGTTTTATCTTTAAAATACTGCAGCTTAGAAAAGTTACTTTAGCAAGTTGAGAATCCAGAATTCCTTAGACAAGTACAGGAGACTTTGTTCATTTGTTTGTTCGACAGCTAGTCATTGAATAGCTGTCATGTCCCAATCTCTCTGCTAGGCCCCGAGGATTCCATGATGTACAAAACGGAAAGAGTCACTACTCTCATGCAGCCTGGGAATCTTATGGGGAAGACAGTCACATCCAGCAGAACAGGGCTCATATATTAATTAGTCTCTTGTCTCTAATTTTGGGTTCCTTTCTCCTATACTATAATGGGAGCTATAGATTACCTTCTAGCCTGCTGGTTTGGTCTTCGACAATTCATGTTTTTGTGAAATTGATGAAATTTCATCAAAGCAAATGGCCTCATTTTATGGATTGGTGTTTTATTTGTTTTTTATTTGTTTGTTTTAGCTATAGACCTCTTCTTTCAAACAGAATCTTTCATAGGAGCCCTCTGTAGGCATGAGCAGTTGTCCATGTGACTATGTGTATCTATAGTTACATAAATACATATACACACATATACAGATTAATGTGTGTGTAGGGGAAGAAAAACTGCTTCTACCCTCTTAGGTTCTGTATTTGGAGGCCTTTAAATTAAACTGACAAAAGACAGATTCGTGAGAGAAAAGACAGATTTTTATTCATTTAAGTATGAATAAATAGGAATTTAAGTATGGGGGTTCACAGAAAAATGTGACTCAAAGGGGTGGTTAAAATTTGGGGCTTATTTACCATCTTAATAGGGAAAAGTAAAAGGGAGAGGGGCACTTAGGGAAAACAAATGACTTCTTAAAGGGGAAAGGGTGGGGATCAAAGAGCTCTTAAGGGAAAACAAGTGACTTTTTAGAAAGATAAATGGGCTTTTAGGAAAATAGTTGGGAGATACAGTTTTTTGACAATGTCTGTTTGGGTGGAAGAGTGACTCTTCCCTGGTTCCTTCTGGGGAGGGGATTTATGACAATTGAGTTCTTTTGAGGGTTTTTTTGGAAGTTCTGCTTTTAGTCAGAAAAAGCATTTCAGGAATTTAGATACTTTCAGCTCAAAATAATTTTTATGCCATTGTGGTGTATTCTGGATCCCTTCATGGCATAAATGCTTCCATGATCCATGCCCATATACCATCAGACATAGAGATAAGGATCGGTGAGAGGGCATCTAGAAATGGTATCATTTCTAGGTTTCTTTTCTTGGTCAGGGATTTAGGCCCACTTTGAGCAGAGGTCATCCATCTCCATAGTGTGGGATTCACATGCTTCCAGGTGTGGGAGAGCTGGAAAATCCATACTTACCACATTTGTATCAGCTTCCGTTCATTCCATAAAGACTTCTTGATTACTTGTCAGATGCCAGGCATGGTGCTGCAGCTGGGAATATAAGAATGAAAAATATCCTTAAAAGGAGCTCACAGCCTAGTGGGGAGACAGTAATGAAACTCATAATTAAATATTATGTGATAAATACTAGGATAGACAAGGGCCCCATGGTGTTATGGGAACTAGCAGAGAATTCTCAACTCTGCCCAGGATGGGGGAGAGCAATGAGAGAGACCTCACAGAGGAGATGGCTTTTGAACTGACTATAGAAGGATGGATGGAGGATCACCAGGGGACAAGGACATTGCAGGCAGAGGGAATGTGTACAAAGGCATGGGAGCACACAACCCATGGTGTGTTTGGGAATTGCTGGTGATGCCATGATTAGAGCATAGGTATGTTCCTGAAGTTGGGTGTTAAGGGGATGCAGAGGATAAACCTAGAGGGCTGTCTGAGGCAGGCCAGGAAAGGACCTTAGAATACCCTAGCAAGAGAGTGGAGAGTAAGTTGGAGGGAGAGGGTGCTGTAGTCAAGAGGCCCACCAGCAGAAGTGGAAATTGAGTTGTGAGAATGGATTAAGATTAATCCTACGAACATGCTACATTTTCATGTGGCACTTTCACTATCCACCTGGCTGGGCCAAGGGGAAGGCTGAAAGTTAAATGTTGGAAAAATGCTCTGGAATATCTTCTGTGGCATCTAGCTTTGATTATTGTTACAGCACATGCATAACCAGGAAGGAATTATACATATGTATGTCCCAGTGGCTACTGCTAAGCCAAAGGGAAAAGAACATTTGCATTTCTTAAAGAATTGATTGAGATTCTAAAGCTACACTGGAAAGTTAATAGTAAAATGCACAGCTTGAAAGACTGCTTTTTGGCATGAGAGTGCAGACCAGATTGACTCTAACTGTGACACAGTTTTTAATTAAGTGTTTATACAGAGACATTTATAGCCACTCAAGAGGCCTTTTTGGTCCTTTGGGGAGGAGACATGAAGGAGGAGATGTTTATGGTTCTAGCAGAAATTAATATATAAACAGACCTCAATGTGCGTTTAAGAAGAATCAAATAGGAGGAAGCACTTTGTGAGGTGAAATTTGTCACACAAATTAAAACAATACAATGGGGGAAAACTTGGGAAACACATCAGTTAAGTGTTTCACTCTGAAGTGTTTGCTACTGGAAACCAGCATTAATACTGATTAAAAATTAGATAACACTTTCATGTTAATTAGTTCACATTGATTTGAGTTAATAAGCGTTGTTAGGTAAATACCAAATGTTTTCTTAAAACAATAGAAGTGGAAATTAACTGCCATGAAGTAGATGCCTCCCTATTTCTACTGAGTCATTAAGCTCCAGCTTGAATCCACAGCGACAGAACAGGCTAGTTAGCAGGGAATTTGGCTAAAACTACTAGACTCAGTTATATTCTTTTTTTTTTTTTTTCAATAGCAGGAGTGAACTATAAGATAGTAGCTAAATTTCCTCCTCCTCACTTCATACCTCCAAGCAAACAGTTCCAGGCTCTGCTACTGCTCTGATTTCTAGCTATGTCTCTCTTAAGCTGGGCTGTGTATGTGAGAGGGGGAATTGTCCAATATTTGTTCTTTCTTCTGTATGTGGCATTTGTATCTAACTAGGAATCACAGTGTTGGCTCAGCTCTTTCCAACTAATATTTGGCTGCCTTTATGAAGACCCAAGGTTAAAAACAAAAGGAAAGACATTATTAAGGAAAGCTGCTTGAACTGGCTAGACCAACTGATGTTTGTAGTTATCACACTGGTGCCCATCTCAGACACAACAAGAAAAATAGACTGTCTTCTAGAAAACGACACCAGAGTGAATTCCCATTTGTGTGACCACACAGTGCTAATATTCTGGGAAATCAGTAAATATCCACTCCCTTCAAAGTTGTGCACTCTGGCTATGGTCCTTCGTACTCTTTTCTTTCCAGAAGCCACCTGCCTACCTCTGGAGGACTCTCAAGGGCTTGGAACATTCTTATTTGCCCTAAGTTGCCCTTTTTCTGCCCCAGTGCAGGGAATGGTTAAGACCTGGGAGCCACTGGGAAATAAACACTGTTTTTGTTTTGTTCTGTTTTGTTTTCAGTTTTTTACCTCTCAGAAACAAAATTTTTGAGAGTGCACCCGTGTCCTTCATGCCAGTTAAGTGACCAGAGCTCAGCAATGAGACAGTTCACTTCCTGCCTCAAGCATGCAACATTGAAGTGTACACAGAATGAGATAACCAGTGTAAAGAAGCCACAATTTCTCTCTTCTTTCCATTGTCATCTGGGTTAATATATGCCCTTAGACAGCAGGCCCTACATTAAGCTCAGGTGGAACAGCTCAGGGAGGTGCTCACTGGATCTTTAGAGAAAGTTCTGTTCTATTGGAATTGCACTAAGAAATTTCTCCTGCAGGTACACTGGCCTCCCTGCACTTCCTAGGCCTGAGGGCCTGGAATGTTCTTTGCTCTAAGAAGTTGGAACATGCCTTCAAGTGTTTGCTCTACTGAGATCTTCTTATCACTCAGTATAAAACTGCATCCTCCCAGCGCTCCTGTGCTCCTTTAGCCTACTGGACTCTTCTCTTTCCCACAGTATTGTCACTCTCTAACATGTCATATAATTTCCTTATTATACTTGTCCCTCATTATCTGTCTCTTTCTCCTGACTCCTGCCATGAAAGCAGGCATTTCTCCTTCTCCTCTTCCTCCTCCTCCTCTTCCTTCTCCTTCTTCATTTCTTCATCTTCTGCTGCTGCTTCTTTTTTTGTCTACTGATATAGCTCAAGTACCAAGAATAGACAGGCAGGTATGTGAATATTTATCTTGAAAAATTATACGCTTGTGAAATTATCACTCAATCAAGATACAGAACTTTTACTTTGCCCCAGAAAGCTCCCTTATGTACCTTTCCAGTCAACCCAGAGGCAATCAATACTACATTGTCTTGATTATTGTAGCTTTACAAAAAGTTGAAATCAACTAGCGGTGAGTCCCTTAACACTGTTCTTCTTTTTCAGTGTTGGATTGACCGTTCTACATCATTTATATCTTCATAGACTCAAGCTGTTGTCTACAGAAAAGCCTGTGCAGATTTTGTTTGGGATTGCATTAAATCCATAGACCAGTTTGGAGATAATTGACATCTTACCAATATCAAGTCTTCTAATCCATGTACATGGTATATATTTCTATTGATTTAAGACTTCTTTAATATCTCTCAGCAGCATTTTGTAGTTTCAGTGTGAGGTCTCACACAGCCTTTGTTAAATTTATTCCTATTTATTTTATGTTTTTGATGCTATTGTAAATAACCCTTGGTTAATTTCTAATTGTGGCTACTATATAAAAATTATATTTTTGAAGGTTTGAAGGTCAATATAAAAATTCTACTTTACACCTTCCAACTTCAAACTTTTTATACCTTCAAACTTTACTTATTCTAGTAATTTTTGTTGTTTCTTTAGGATTTTCTATGTACACAATCATGTCATCTGTGAATGAAAATAGTTTTACTTCTTCCTTTCCAATATTTGCCTTTTGTTTTTCTTACCTTTTTGTTTTGCTGTACTTACTGCAATGTGTTTTTCCTCAGGTTTGAGATATAATTAACATATAACATTGTATAAGTTTAAGATGTACAAATGTGATGATTTGATACATGTATATAATGTGAAATGATTATCACAAATGAGGTTAAATAACATGTCTATGACCTCATATAATTATAATTTTTTTGCATAGTGAGAACATTTAAGATATATTTTCTTAGTAACTTTCAAGTGTATAGTACAGTATTGTTAACTGTAGTCACTATGCTGAATGTTAGATCCCAGAACATATTCATCTTACAACTGGAAGTTTGTATCCTTTGACCGATATCCCCCCAATTCCCCCACACTTCAGCCTTGGCAACCAACATTCTACTCTCTGTTTCTATGAGTTTAGCTTTTTTTTTTTTTTTTAAGATTCTATAGATAAGTGAGGTCATACAGTATTTGTCTTTGTCTGACCTATTTCACTTAGCATAATGCCTTCAAGGTCCATCCATGTTGTCACAAATGGCAGGATTTCCTTCTCTTTTATGGCTGAATAGTATGCTATTATATATAATATGTATATATAAACATTTATTATATCACATTTTTATGTGTTTTACATATATGTATATCACATTTTCTTTATCCATTCACCTGTCGATGGACACTTAGGTTGTTTCTATGTCCTGGCCATTGTAAATAATGCTGCAATGAACATGGTAGGAGGATGCAGATTTTTCTTGGAGATAGTGATATCATTTGCTTTGAATATGTACCCAGAAGTAGGATTGCTGGATCATATGGTGGCTCTATTTAAAATTTTTGAAGAACCTCTATACTATTTTACATAGTGGCTGCATAGGACCCTTTCAGGATCTCTGGGTACACAGATGGGAGTATCTCTTGCTGGGACCACGGACCCTCTGGACTGTTGGCAAATCGGCAGACTGTAGCTATGAGGAAGGTGGAACCATATAGAGGGCCCTCTCTGGATCTCCGGAAGTGCAGATAGGAGCATCTCCTGTGAGGCCCCTGTACCAGTGAGAATGTTAGTGGACCTGTAGCTGGGTTGAGCTAGTTAGAAGGCCTTTTCAGAATCTACAGTCTGAGTTTGGCAGGCTTACCTCCAGGGGCTCCTGAGTCATGGCCTAGAGGGCTAGGGCTGGTTCACGGGCCATGTCAGGGTCCACAACCAGGACTGAGGTCTCTATGTCTGTTACCCTACACGTGGGTCAGCATGACTCCTCTCTAGTGCCTTGGCATATGGTGTTGATGACAGAACCAAAGCCAAATGGAACTGTAGCTGAGTGCTCAGGGGTGCAGTGCAGTGTCTGAATCTGTAGTCAGGACCTGGTTGGTGAGTCAGTTGCCTAGGTGTGAGGAGAGCCTGCTCTTCTCAGTCTTCGACGGCACTGGGCTTTTATAGTCTCCTATCTGGACCTCAAAGCTCCAACAAAGGCACTTTTGTCCATGGATAGATGCCAAATTATTATTGTTAAGGAGGGTATATTTGAGGGACATCTTTTTTTATTTTTTGCTTTAATCTACATTTTTAAAAAATTGAGGTATAAATGATATATAACATTGTATTAGTTGAGGTGTATAACATAATGATTTAGTATTTATATATATTGTGAATGATCATCACAGTAAGTCTAGTTAACATCCATCACCAGACATAGTTAACAATTTTTTTCTTATGATAAGAACTTTTAAGATTTGCTCTCTCAGCAAATTTCAAATATGCAAAATTATGCAATACAGTATTATTAACTATAGTAACCGTGCTGTACATTACATCCCTATGACTTATTTATTTTACAGCTGGAGTTTGTATCCTTTGACCCCCTTCACTTATTTTCGCTCCCCCCAACCCCCACACCAAGCCTGGTTCTGGCAACCACCAGTCTGTTCTCTGCATCTGAATTCAGTTTGTTTAAGTGAGATAATGCAGTATTTGTCTGTCTGACTTCTTTCACTTAGCATAATGCCCTCAAGGACCATCCATGTTGTCATAAAAGGCAACATTTCATTCCTTTTTATGGCTAGATAATATTCCATTGTGTGTAGATACACACACACATACATACCTATCTTCTTTATTCATTTATCAATGGACACCTGGGTCATTGTAAATAATGCTGCAGTCAGTGAACATGAAGATGCATATATCTTTCTGAGTTAGTGTTTTCATTTTCTTTGGATAAATATTCAGAAGTGCAATTGCTGGATCATATGGTAGTTCTATATTTAATTTTTGGAGGAACCCCCATCCTGTTTTTCAAAGTGGCTATAGCAATTTACATTCCCACCAATAGTGCATGAGG
Organism: Neomonachus schauinslandi; assembly: GCF_002201575.2. Taxonomy (NCBI): domain Eukaryota; kingdom Metazoa; phylum Chordata; class Mammalia; order Carnivora; family Phocidae; genus Neomonachus; species Neomonachus schauinslandi. Next base: position 122,882,927 of record NC_058406.1, on the reverse strand, counting down.
GTTCCCTTTTCTCCACATCTTTGCCAACATTTGTTAACTCTTATCTTTTTGATAACAGCCATTCTAATGTGTGTCAAGTGATATCTCATGGTGGTTTTGCATTGCATTTCCCTGATGATTAGTGATGTTGAGCACCTTTTTATATACCTGTTGGCCATCTGTATGCCTTCAGAAAATGTACAGATACAATGCCCATTTTTTTAATCAGATTTTATTTTTGGCTGTTGGGTTGTATGAGTTCTTTATATATTTTGGATATGAACCCCTTTCAGATATATGATTTACAAATATTGTTTCTCATTTGATAGTTTGCCTTTTTGTTTTGTTGGTAGTTTCCTTTCCTGTGCAAAAACTTTTTAGTTTGATGTACTCTCAACTGTTTATTTTTGCTTTTGTTGCTTTTGATTTTGGTGTCAAGCAAAGAACATCTTATTTGACCATTTTTCTCTGTAATGTTGAACAATAGTGGGAAGAGTGGATATTCTTGCTTTGTTCTTGAGCTTGTGAACTCTTTCCATTTCCCCAACTGTATGTCCTCCTGAACTAGGATACAAATTGTATTTGGATTCTAAGTGACTAGGTGGCTAATGAAGGTAGAACTCTTTGCTGATGAACCTACAAATTCTTTTTTTCTTTTTTTCATCTACCACCCTGACAAGCGGTATTTTATTTTTTAATTTTTTTAATTAACATATTATTTGTTTCAGGGGTACAGGTCTGTGATTCATCAGTCTTACACAATTCACAGTGCTTACCATAGTAAATACCCTCCCCAGTGTCCATCACCCAGCCACCCCATCCCTTCCACCACCCTCCACTCCAGCAACTCTCAGTTTGTTTCCTGAGATTGAATCTCTTATAGTTTGTCTCACTCTCTGGTTTCGTCTTGTTTCATTTTTCCCTCCCTTCCCCTATGATCCTCTGTCTTGTTTCTCAAAATTCTCGTATCAGTGAGATCATATGATACTTATCATTCTCTGAATGACTTATTTCACTTAGCATAATACCCTCTAGTTCCATCTACATTGTTGCAAATGGCAAGATTTCAGGGTTTTTTTTTTTGATGGCTGCATAATATTCCATTTATATATATACCACATCTTCTTTATCCATTCATCTGTTGATGGACATCTAGGCTCTTTCCATAGTTCAGCTATTGTGGACATTGCTGCTATAAACATTGGGGTGCACATACCCCTTTGGATCCCTACATTTGTATCTTTGGGGTAAATATCCAGTAGTGCAATTGCTGGGTCGTAGGGTAGCTCTATTTTCAACTTTTTGAGGAACCTCCATACTGTTTTCCAGAGTGGCTGCACCAGCTTGCATTCCCACCAACAGTGTAGGAGGGTTCCCCTTTCTCCACATCCTCTCCAACATCTGTCATTTCCTGACTTGTTCATTTTAGCCATTCTGACTGGTGTGAGGTGGTATCTCATTGAGGTTTTGATTTGGATTTCCCTGATGCCGAGTGATGTTGAGCACTTTTTCATGTGTCTGTTGGCCATTTGGATGTCTTCTTTGGAAAAATGTCTGTTCATGTCTTCTGCCCATTTCTTGATTGGATTATTTGTTCTTTGGGTGTTGAGTTTGATAAGTTCTTTCTAGATTTTGGAAACTAGCCCTTTATCTGATATGTCATTTGCTCCTCTCCCATTCTGTCAGTTGTCTTTTGGTTTTGTTGACTGTTTCCTTTGCTGTGCAAAAGCTTTTTGTCTTGATGAAGTCCCGATAGTTCATTTTTGCCCTTGTTTCCTTTGCCTTTGGTGATGTTTCTAGGAAGAAGTTGCTGCAGCTGAGGTCGAAGAGGTTGCTGCCTGTGTTCTCCTCAAGGACTTTGATGGATTCCTGTCTCACATTTAGGTCTTTCATCCATTTTGAGTCTATTTTTGTGTGTGGTGTAAGGAAATGGTCCAGTTTCATTCTTCTGCATGTGGCTGTCCAATTTTCCCAACACTGTTTGTTGAAGAGACTGACTTTTTTCCATTGGACATTCTTTCCTGCTTTGTCAAAGATTAGTTGACCATAGAGTTGAGGGTCCATTTCTGGGCTCTCTATTCTGTTCCATTGATCTATGTGTCTGTTTTTGTGCCAGTACCATACTGTCTTGATGATGACAGCTTTGTAATAGAGCTTGAAGTCCGGAATTGTGATGCCACCAGGTTTGCTTTTCTTTTTCAACATTCCTCTGGCTATACAGGGTCTTTTCTGGTTCCATACAAATTTTAGGATTATTTGTTCCATTTCTTTGAAAAAAGTTGATGGTATTTTGATAGGGATTGCATTAAATGTGTAGATTGCTCTAGGTAGCATAGACATCTTCACAATATTCATTCTTCCAATCCATGAGCATGGAACGTTTTTCCATTTCTTTGTGTCTTCCTCAATTTCTTTCATGAGTATTTTATAGCTTTCTGAGTATAGATCCTTTGCCTCTTTGATTAGATTTATTCCTAGGTATCTTATGGTTTTGGGTGCAATTGTAAATGGGATCGACTCCTTATTTTCTCTTTCTTCTGTCTTGTTGATGTGTAGAAACGCAACTGATTTCTATGCATTGATTTTATATCCTGCCACTTTACTGAATTCCTGTATGAGTTTTAGCAGTTTTGGGGTGGAGTCTTGGGTTTTCCACATAAAGTATCCTATCATCTGCAAAAAGTGATAGCGTCACTTCTTTTTGCCAATTCGGATGCCTTTTATTTCTTTTTGTTTTCTGATTGTTGAGACTAGGACTTCTAGTACTATGTTGAACAACAGTGGTGATAGTGTACATCCCTGCCATGTTCCTGACCTTAGGGGAAAAGCTCTCTGTTTTTTTCCATTGAGTATGATATTCACTGTGGGTTTTTCATAGATGGCTTTTATGATATTGAGGTATGTTCCCTTTATCCCTACACTGTGAAGGATTTTAACCAAGAGAGGATGCTGTACTTTGTCAAATGCTTTTTCTGCATCTATTGAGAGGATCATATGGTTCTTGTTCTTTCTTTTATTAATGTATTGTATCACACTGATTGATTTGCAGATATTGAACCAACCTTGCAGCCCAGGAATAAATCCTACTTGGTCGTGGTGAATAATCCTTTCAATGTACTATTGGATCCTATTGGCTAGTATTTTGGTGAGAATTTTAGCATCCATGTTCATCAGGGATATTGGTCTGTAGTTCTCCTTTTTGATGGGGTCTTTGTCTGGTTTTGGGATCAAGGTAATGCTGGCCTCATAAAATGAGTTTGGAAGTTTTCTTTCCATTTCTATTCTTTGAAACAGCTTCAGAAGAACAGATATTAATTCTTCTTTAAATGTTTGGTAGAATTCCCCTGGGAAGCCATCTGGCCCTGGGCTCTTGTTTGTTGGGAGATTTTTGATTACAGCTTCAATTTCCTTAGTGGTTATGGATCTGTTCAGGTTTTCTATTTCTTCCTGGTTCAGTTTTGGTAGTTTATGCTTCTCTAGGAATGCATCCATTTCTTCCAGATTATCTAATTTGCTGGCATATAGTTGCTCATAATTTGTTCTTATAATTGTTTGTATTTCTTTGGTGTTGGTTGTGATCTCTCCTCTTTCATTTATGATTTTACTTATTTGGGTCCTTTCTCTTTTCTTTTTGATAAGTCTGGCCAGGGGTTTATCAATCTTATTAATTCTTTCAAAGAACTAGCTCTTAGTTTCATTGATCTGTTCTACTGTTCTTTTGGTTTCTATTTCATTGATTTCTGCTCTGATCTTTATTATTTTTCTTCTCCTGCTGGGTTTAGGCTTTATTTGCTTTTCTTTCTCCGGCTCCTTTAGGTATAGGGTTAGGTTGTGTATTCGAGACCTTTCTTGTTTCTTGAGAAAGGCTTGTATTGCTATATACTTTCCTCTTAGGACTGCCTTTGCTGCATCCCAAAGATTTTGAACAGCTGTGTTTTCATTTTCATTTGTTTCCATGAATTTTTTTAATTCATCTTTAATTTTCTGGTTGACCCATTCATTCTTTAGTAGGATGCTCTTTAGACTCCATGTGTTTGAGTTCTTTCTGACTTTCCTCTTGTGATTGAGTTCTAGTTTCAAAGAACTGTGGTCTGAAAATATGCAGGGAACGATCCCAATCTTTTGGTACCAGCTGAGACCTGATTTGTGACCCAGGATGTGATCTATTCTGGAGATCATGGGCACGTAGAGAAGAATGTGTATTCTGTTGCTTTGGGATGGAATGTTCTGAATATATCTGTGAAGTCCATCTCGTCCAATGTGTCATTTAAAGCCTTTATTTCCTTTTTGATCTTTTACTTAGATGATCTGTCCATTTCAGTGAGGGGGGTGTTAAAGTCCCCTACTATTATTGTATTGTTGTCAATGTGTTTCTTTGCTTTTGTTATTAATTGCCTTATATAATTGGCTGCTCCCACGTTAGGGGCATAGATATTTACAATTGTTAGATCTTCTTGTTGGATAGACCCTTTAAATATGATGTAGTGTCCTTCCTCATCTCTTATTATAGTCTTTGGTTTAAAATCTAATTTGTCTGATATAAGGATTGCCATCCCAGATTTCTTTTGATGTCCATTAGCATGGTAAATGGTTTTCCACCCCCTCCCTTTCAATCTGGAGGTGTCTTTGTGTCTAAAATGAGTCTCTTGCAGACAGCATATCAATGGGTCTTGTTTTTTATCCAATCTGATAGCCTGTGTCTTTTGATTGGGGCATTTAGCCCATTTACATTCAGGGTAACTATTGAAAGATATGAATTTAGTGCCATTGTATTGCCTGTAAGGTGATTGTTACTGTATATTGTCTCTGTTTCTTTCTGGTCTATGTTACTTTTAGGCTCTCCCTTTGCTTAGAGGAACCCTTTCAATATTTCTTGTAGGGCTGGTTTGGTGTTCACAAATTCTTTTAGTTTTTGTTTGTCCTGGAAGCTTTTTATCTCTCCTATTTTCAGTAACAGCCTAGCTGGATATAGTATTCTTGGCTGCATATTTTTCTCATTTAGTGCTCTGAATATATCATGCCAGTCCTTTCTGGCCTGCCAGGTGTCTGCGGATAGGTCTGTTACCAATCTAATGTTTCTACCATTGTAGGTTACAGACTTCTTGTCCCAAGCTGCTTTCAGGATTTTCTCTTTGTCTCTGAGACTTGTGAGTTTTATTATTAGATGTCAGGGTGTTGACCTATTTTTATTGATTTTGAGGGGGGTTCTCTTGGCTTCCTGGATTTTTGATGCCTTTTTCCTTCCCCAAATTAGGGAAGTTCTCTGCTATAATTTGCTCCAATATACCTTCTGCCCCCCTCTCTCTTTCTTCTTCTTCTGCAAGCCCAATTATTCTAATGTTTCGCTTTATGGTATCACTTATCTCTCGAATTCTCCCCTCGTGATCCAGTAGTTGTTTATCTCTCATTTTCTCAGCTTCTTTATTCTCCATCATTTGGTTCTCTATATCACTAATTCTCTCTTCTGCCTCATTTATCCTAGCAGTTAGAGCCTCCATTTTTGATTGCACCTCATTAATAGCCATTTTGATTTCGACTTGGTTAGATTTTAGTTCTTTTATATCTCCAGAAAGGGATTCTCTAGTGTCTTCTATGCTTTTTTCAAGCCCAGCTAATATCTTTATAACCGTCATTCTGAACTGTAGTTCCGACATCTTACTAATGTCTGTATTGATTAGGTCCCTGGCAGTCGGTACTGCCTCTTTTCTTTTTTGAGGTGAGGTTTTCCGTCTTGTCATTTTGTCCAGAGGAGAATAGATGAGTGAGAGAACAAAATGCTAACAGGGTAACAACGACCCCAGAAAAATATACACTAAACAAATCAGAAGAGACCCAAACCCCGGGGGGAAAAGAAAGGGAAAAAACAAAACAAAACAATATCATCAGGCTGGTGAATAGAACAGAGCCACATACTAGATTTTGGGTGTATTTTGGTCTGTTAGAAGAAATTGCCTCCCAAAATTTTAAAGAATGAAAAACATATACACACACACACATACACACACACAGAAATAAGGATAAATACATTGAAGGGATGGAATATGATTGTAAAGATGAAAATTTATTTATTTATTTATTTATTTTTAAAGATTTTATTTATTTATTTAACAGAGAGAGATACAGCAAGAGAGGGAACACAAGCAGGGGGAGTGGGAGAGGGAGAAGCAGGCTCCCCACAGAGTAGGGAGCCCGATGTGGGACTCGATCCCAGGACCCTGGGATCATGACCTGAGCCGAAGGCAGACGCTTAACCGACTGAGCCACCCAGGCGCCCGTAAAATGAAAATTTAAAAAGATCTTAAAAAAGGAATTGATAAGTTGGTTGAGAAAAGAATGAAAAAAATTTAAAAAAAAGAGAGATATGATCAGGTGGGAGACTAGGACAATGTCATACACTAGATTTAGGGTATATTTTGGTCTGTTAGAGAAACAGTATCCCAAATTTTAAAGAAAGTAAATATATATATATATATATATATATACAAAAAAATAAGGTTAAATACAATGAAGGGATAAAATATGAAAGTAAAAATGAAAATTAAAAAAGATTTTAAAAAAGGAATTGATAAGATGTTGGTTGAAAAAGGGAAGAAGAAAAATTCAACTAAAAAAATAAAAAAAGAAAAAAAAGAAAATTAAAAAAATTAACTTTTAAAAACTAAAGAATCATGGGGAAAAAGCCATGGATTCTGTGTGCTGTATTCCCCTAGCTCTGGCGTTTTGCCGTTCTCATTGATTGGTAAACTTGGTCTTGGCTGGCTGTTCTTGCTGGTCTTCTGAGTGAGGGGCCTGTTGCCGGGATTGTCAAATGTCTTTGCCAGAGGCGGAATTGCCCCGCCCTTGCTGGGGGCCAGGCTAAGTAATGTGCTCGGGTTTGCTCCTAGGAGCTTTTGTTCCCTGTAAGCTTTCCATACAGCTTTGGAGGACAAGAGTGAAAATGGCGGCCTCCCAAACTCCCCCCCCCACCCAGAGGAGCCAAGAACTCGGGGCCCCACTCCTCAGTGAGCCCCCAGAGAAAAGTAGTCAGTCACTCCCATCTCCCCAGTCTCCAGCCACACTCTGTGCTCACCCGGCCTGTGACCTAGCATTTCTATCTCTGGCACCCGACCTCGTGTGGAGTCTCCAAACCCAGCAGATCTCTGCGTTGCGCTCCTGCGCCGCTCCTCCCGAGGGAGGAAGGGGAGTCTCCCTGGATCTGCCGCTTGTTGGGTCCCTGCTGGAGGAGCAGTGGCCCAACTGTGCCTCGGATCACGGTTTATGGCAACCCAGAGCTGAGAGCCCACACCTCGGCTCCATCTCTGCAGCCGGTTTCCCCGCTCTGATACCCAGGAGCTCTGCCGCACTCAGGCATCCCCGGTCTTTCTGTGACCCCAAGGGTCCTGAGACCACACTGTCCCACGAGGGTTCCAACCCCACTTAGCCACTGGAGCAACGTCCCTCAGCGGACCCGACTTCTAAAAGTTCCGATTTTGTGCTCCGCCACTCTATCATTTGCCGGTAGCGGCTGACGGAAGCCCCCTCCCTGCTGTGGTCTGTCTTCCCATATATCACCTGGGATTCACTTCTCCACATGTCCTACCTTCCAGAAAGTGGTCACTTTTCTGTTCATAGAATTGCTGATATTCTTTTCTTTGATCTCCTGTTCAGTTTTAGGTATTCTGAATGGTTTGATAACCATCCAGCTGAATTCCTGGGACCAGAGGAAATTTAGGTCTCCTACTCCTCTGCCATCTTGCTCCTCCCTACAAATTCTTTCTTTCCTCTAGTATTCACTAACAGGGTAGTGATGATCTGGAGAATGTTCTAGGTGAATTATTCAGGCATTTTTGCATGAAAATACCTTTTTTTCTCAAATAATGTCATTTTGCTTTTGTCTCAATACCTTGAAGAATCGGGAACATTTTCTTAAAGATTTCAAATGAAGGGCATTTTTTTTTTCTAGCTAAACTCTTTCTTTACTTCTTCTGGAGAAGGGCCTGGTCTTCTCTTATGGAAATTTTATATTATGTCATTTTCTTTTTTCAGATTTAATGAATAGAACTGAGAGAAAGAGTTTAGGAAAGTCAAATTAGTCACATTTCTTCCCAAGAACAATTGTATGATTTGCATCCTGTCTTTCATTATAATATTCATTGACCGTGTAGCAATTCTGATATGATAAAGAACTAAACTAAACGCTATCATTTTTAAGTATAGAAGTAGGTAACCTCATTTGTGGCAGACAAAATTTACTTATGCAAAAATTTAATTATTACATTTGTAATAAATGGTAATGTACCCATAAAACTGATGTATTGTTAAATGCAAATTAAAAATAAAGTAAAAAAAAGTGGAAAATATTTAATTATATTTTATAGGCTCATAGAAATGTAAAGTTTTTTAGGGAAATGAGATAATCTAGTCAAAATCCTCATTTTATAGATAAGGAGATGATAATCCAGATAATTTAAGAGGCAGAACTAATATGTTCCAGGGCTTTTTTATGCTATTGTGTTTCCCCTAAAGGGAGATAAAATTTTGATTGTTTGAATATTGTGGTTTATGAAATTGTGTGTTATTATATAAGTAGTACATAACTACATTCTTATAAGAGATTAAGACAAATAGGGATGTAGAATAAAATATGGTAATCCTCCTTTAAAGCCTGCTGTCACCTGTACATACACACACACACACACACACACACACATTCCCCTATTCACACTTAGTAACATAATTTTATAGTCATTTCACTGCTCTTTACATATAGTGGTGGTTTTGTTTTGCAAGGAAGCGTCTGTCACTTGCTCTTTTCCAGCTGATGTATTTTAGAGATCTTTTATTCCTGTACAATCAGTCCACTTTATTCCTTTTAATAACTGTGTGGTATTCCATAGTGTAGATTACTGTAATTTATTTAACCATCCTCCTATTGATGCTTAGTTTTAGGGCTACAACTTTAAGTTCTTTCTATTATAGACAGTGTTGAAATAAATAGCCTTTTACATGCAACAGGGTTTGGGACATGTTATCCCAAAATATGATGCCGTGGCATTTTGAATATTTCAAGTTGAAAGAATCTGAGAAATGGCAGGTACAGGAAGAACTTTCTGATCAACCCCTTCTACCTTGAAGCAAGTTATAAGACCCTCATATGAGAGGTGCTTTCCTTATACCTGGAGGAAAGGAGCATCCTTATCTCTGAAGATGGAGGGATGCCAAGAGGAATCCAAACAAATTAGGCTTACTGAATTTCTCCTACTTTACTACCTTAGCTCATACCCTTTTGTCCTATCATATTTTCTCACAACTTTCTACTCTTCATCAAACCTAGTATAAAAAGGCTCAGATTTAACCACATCTTCAGGTCTTTATTTCCTATGAAGGCTTCTGTTTCATACAAAATTTATATTAAATATGTTTGTGCTTTCCTATTGTTAATCTCTCTTTTGTCAGTCCAGTATACAGGGCGCCAATCAGAGAACCTAAGATGGGTAGGGGAAAAGGTATTTTCTCCCCTACACCTCAAATTCTTAAACCATTTTTCTGTTTTACTCCCCTCTTCCTGATATGAAATGTCACATCTAGTATTAATCGAATTCCAGAGTGTGCTCATACGCACATGTATGTGTGTATGGCAAGGGAAGGGAAGGAGTGAGAGAGACTGCTATTTCTGGATTCTTTATTATCTTCCATTTATTAATCTATTTCTTAACCATACTACTTTAATACTAAAACAACCTTTTAGTATATTTTGAAATCTTGTAGGAAAAACTATTGTTATTCTGTTTCAAAAACATGTTGTTTTTATATTTTTCTCTTTCATGGGAATTTTTGAACCAGTTTGTCAAGTTCCCTTAAAAATATTCTGTTGGGATTTGTATGGGATCACATTTAATTTATAGATTGATTTTTGGGGAAAATTGACAACTTTAAAATAATGGTTTCTCTCCTTATTTATTCCAATCTTCTGTTATGTTGTTCAGTTAATTTTTATAGATCCTATGTTAGATATACTGGTAGGTTTGTTTGTTTATTGGTTGCTAGTTTGAATAGAATTCTTTTCTAATGACCTTTTAAAATTGATTATTGCTAATATGTAGGATTTTGGGGGTTTGTTTATATCCTGCAACTTTGCTGGTTTCTTATTAATTCTAACAGTTTTCAGTTGATTCTGTTGCATTATACAACATTATTTTGTACAAATAATGACAAATTTCTCTCATTGTTTTTGCCATCTTAATGCATTGGTTAAGTGTTCTAGTATAGTATTGCCTGGTTGCCTGCATCCTTTTCTTCTGATTTTAGTAAAAATTAGTTTAATGTCAACTCAAAGTATAATACTTGCTCTGTGTTTCTAGGAGATATATTTTACCTTAAGAAAGTCCTCCCTGGGCGCCTGGGTGGCTCAGTTGGTTAAGCAACTGCCTTCAGCTCAGGTCATGATCCTGGAGTCCCAGGATCGAGTCCCACATCGGGCTCCCTGCTCAGCAGGGAGTCTGCTTCTCCCTCTGACCCTCCCCCATCTCATGCTCTCTCTCTTTCATTCTCTCTCTCAAATAAATAAATAAAATCTTTAAAAAAAAAAAAGAAAGTCCTCCCTCCCATTGCTAGTGTATCCTTTTTAATTCATTAAAGGTTTTTACTTTTATCAAAAAACTTAGAATAATTTGAAATGATTAAGTTTTTCCATATGCTCTGTTAATCTTATGAATTTTATGAATAGACTTCCTAATAAAGAATTCTTACAATCCTGGGATAAAGTCTGCCTGAATATGATGCATATTCAGTAACTATCTTGCTGATTCTGTTTTCCAGTAATTTTATACAGGAATGTTTATAGTCATGTTCATTAATGAGAACGACCTATAAGTGTGTGTGTGTGTGTGTGTGCATGTGTATTTGCTATTTTTATTCAATTATGGTATTAGGGTTAGGATAGACTAGCAGAATGAATTGAGAAGTTTCTTATTTATGCTCTGGAATAGTGTAAATAATGTAACATTAATGTGTTTTTTCAGCATTCAACCCTTATTGCTTTAGTGCCTTTTTATTAGGGCTAGATCTGTGACTGCTTCTTCACAAATATTATTATTTTACCTAGAAGTAGTTTTTACTAAATCATGCCAATTCTTTAGATTTAAATAAGTCATAATAGTGTTATATTAATAACCCTGTCTCTACCTTGGCATTCCACCCCATCATTATGAATAGTTTGTGATTTTTGTTTTTCACCCTACCTAGATTGTATATTCTCAGAGCAGTTTTTAAATACTTTAAAAAATTAGTTGGGTCTAAAGACTCAACACACACACCCATATAAAAACTATAAATATAAATATAAATATAAACATATATATAGTGTTTTAATTGTTCTCTTTGCTCTCTTTTATAACCAGTTCTTTTTTTTTTCTTTTTTCTTATAACCAGTTCTTAATGAGATGAAAAGATGATTTTCTCCGCCCTCCCTCCCTTGCTTCCTTCCTATTATTATTATTATTACTGTGTTGGAAAAAACCCAGTTTATAGGGGATTTGATAAAAGATACAGATGAACAGTCAGATATGTAGAGGTACATAGGCCAAGTCTGGGAAGTTTCCAAGCACAGAAGTTTCTGCCGCCATGGAGTTTGAGTGTGTTTCCTTCTTGGTATGTGGATGTGTTCACCAACCAAGAAGCTCTCCAACCCCCATACTATTGGGATTTTATGGGAGCTTCTTTACGTAAGCATGATCAATTATTGACTCCATTTCTAGCCCCTTTCCCCTCTCTGGAGGATGGTGGATTGGGCTGAAAATTCCAAGCTTCTAATCATGGCTTGGTCTTTCTGGTGACCAGCACCCCCCCACCTCCCCCCCACCCCCCACCAGGAGCCATCCAGGAGCCCACCCAGTGTCACCTCTTTAGAACAAAAGGAGCCTAGTGCTCTTATCACTTAGGAATTTACAAGGGTTTTAGGGACCCTGTGTCAGGGACCGGGGTCAAAGACCAAATATAAAAACAAAAGATGCTCTTAGTGCTCTTATCACTTCTGAATTTATAAGGCTTAAGAGCTCTGTGCCAGGAATAGGGACAAAGACCAAATATATTTATTTCTTATTATAAATCACAACATCATAGGTGTATAATATGATAGTTTTATTTAGTTCAACTTATTGTTGTCTTGGGTGCTATATTTTCAGGCTTTGTTTTCATTTTGCTACTTGTTATATTTGATTATCTTCCACTTAAGAATTCATAATGCAATCATATTAGCTCAAATAAAATACATGTTCTCATTATTATTTATATAAGATAGGGAGTTGGGATGTGCCATCACATTTATTATAAACATTTCCCCAATTAATATTTAATGACTGTTTTATTGAAGTTACTGTGTGACAGACACCCTATTTTATAGCAATTCTCACATAAAGATTTCCTTGTATTCCTCAAATTAAGGTAAATTTATATTCTTACGAGAATAAAAAGAATAATCACTATGAAATAGAAATTCAGATAGGATTTAAACCTGAATTTCTTGTTTGCCTTCCCAAATCACTATTTTTTAAAAATTTTTTATTGTTATGTTAATCCCCATACATTACATCATTAGTTTTAGATGTAGTGTTCCATGATTCATTGTTTGTGCATAACACCCAGTGCTCCATGCAGAATGTGCCCTCCTCAATACCCATCACCAGGCTAACCCATCCTCCCACCCCCCTCCCCTCTAGAACCCTCAGTTTGTTTTTCAGAGTCCATCATCTCTCATGGTTCGTCTACCCCTCCGATTTCCCCCCCTTCATTCTTTCCCTCCTGCTACCTTCTTTTTTTTTTTCTTAACATATATTGCTTTATTTGTTTCAGAGGTACAGATCTGAGATTCAACAGTCTTGCACAATTCACAGCGCTTACCAGAGCACATACCCGCCCCAGTGTCTATCACCCAGTCACCCCATCCCTCCCACCCCACCCCCCACTCCAGCAACCCTCAGTTTGTTTCCTGAGATTAAGAATTCCTCATATCAGTGAGGTCATATGATACATGTCTTTCTCTGTTTGACTTATTTCACTCAGCATAATACCCTCCAGTTCCATCCACGTCATTGCAAATGGCAAGATCTCATTCCTTTTGATGGCTGCATAATATTCCATTGTATATATATACCACATCTTTATCCATTCATCTGTCGATGGACATCTTGGCTCTTTCCACAGTTTGGCTATTGTGGACATTGCTGCTATAAACATCGGGGTGCACCTACCCTTTCGGATCCCTACTTTTGTACTTTGGGGTAAATACCAATTGCTGGATCATATGGTAGCTCTATTTTCAACTTTTTGAGGAACCTCCATACTGTTTTCCAGAGTGGCTGCACCAGCTTGCATTCCCACCAACAGTGTAGGAGGGTTCCCCTTTCTCAGCATCCCCACCAACATCTGTCGTTTCCTGACTTGTTCATTTTAGCCATTCTGACTGGTGTGAGGTGGTATCTCACTGAGGTTTTGATTTGGATTTCCCTGATGCCGAGCGATATTGAACACTTTTTCATATGTCTGTTGGCCATTTGGATGTCTTCTTTGGAAAAAATGTCTGTTCATGTCTTCTGCCCATTTCTTGATTGGATTCTTTGTTCTTTGGGTGTTGAGTTTGATGAGTTCTTTATAGATTTTGGATACTAGCCCTTTATCTGATATGTCATTTGCAAATATCTTCTCCCATTCTGTCTGTTGTCTTTTGGTTTTGTTGACCGTTTCCTTTGCTGTGCAAAAGCTTTTTATCTTGATGAAGTCCCAATAGTTCATTTTTGCCCTTGCTTCCCTTGCCTTTGGCGATGTTTCTAGGAAGAAGTTGCTGCGGCTGAGGTCGAAGAGGTTGCTGCCTGTGTTCTCCCTTAGGATTTTGATGGACTCCTGTCTCACATTGAGGTCTTTCAACCATTTTGAGTCTATTTTTGTGTGTGGTGTAAGGAAATGGTCCAGTTTCATTCTTCTGCATGTGGCTGTCCAATTTTCCCAACACCATTTGTTGAAGAGACTGTCTTTTTTCCATTGGACATTCCTTCCTGCTTTGTCGAAGATTAGTTGACCATAGAGTTGAGGGTCCATTTCTGGGCTCTCTATTCTGTTCCATTGATCTATGTGCCTGTTTTTGTGCCAGTACCATACTGTCTTGATGATGACAGCTTTGTAATAGAGCTGGAAGTCCGGACCAAATCACTATTTTTAATCACATTCTCTCCTACTAGAGAATCGGCAGTCAGGGTAGAACTCAGTTTTGAAGGGGCAAAAGCTGATATAATTTTGCTATTTCTCATTAAGAAAAAGAATACGAGAACTAGAAATTCAAAATTAAATACAGAATTATTTATACCAAGAAATCACAGCAAAGTACAGTTTTTAAAAGAGCTGATAAAAACAAATGTCACAAAATTAAATGCCTAACACATTGCTATGGAATTTTTCGCTTATATTTTTGTCTGTAAATTCTTTACTATTTCTTCCAATGACAACCATTTTGTCATGTTTTCTATAGCAAGAATGGAAAGATAATTCAGTCTTTTTATCATGGTTGGTTATAATGGGTTATTATTACTAAGTTTAGAAAAGTTTCTTTTAGCTTCACAACTTGTTATTGTCATATCATGTAAATTTTTAGAACTGTTGACAAATATGGGAAGCCTCTATTTTCTTTCTGTGAGCTGTCCCAGATGTGCTTGCTCTGTGCAGTACAACTTTATGCTCTGCACTAGAAACCCAGGGACTTTGTGTATTTTAAGGAAGTTGGATATGCATGAACTAGGGGAGCTGTTCGAGCACGGGCATTGATGTTGACGCTGTGTTTGAATCCAGCACTACCATTTACTGGGTATTCTCAACTTTGGGTTATCTGTTCAGATAAAGTTTTGACTACCGAAGGGCTTTGAAGCCTGTTTCTTTTTTATTTAAATACTCTTTTATTTTAGAAAAGTTTGATTTACAGTTTTAAGCCTCTTTTCACATGCATTATCTCATTTAATCCTCTTAAAATTGTGAGATGAGCATTTTGAGGTTTAAAGGGATTTGAGGATCTTACCTAAAGTGACAGCACGTGTCAGTTATGGACTCCATGCTGAAGAGACAACATCTGTGTTAACAGCTTTTATACAATGAACATTACTAAGGGACAGTAGCAGTAGTTATAAGATCATTGGGATGCCTGGGTGGCTCAGTCAGTTAAGCATCTGCCTTCAGCTCAGGTCATGATCCCAGGGTCCTGGGATCGAGTCCCGCATCGGGCTCCCTGCTCAGCAGGAAGCCTGCTTCTCCCTCTCCCACTCTGCCTGCTTGTGTTCCCTCTCTCGCTATCTCTCTCTCTCTGTGTGTGTCAAATTAAAAAAAAAAAAGATCATTATGTGACTAATAAAAGCGAGTATCTTTTTTAAAAAAAATCCTCTTTTTGTCAATCCATTATACTTGGGTCAACTTCTCTTCATGAGTTTTGCGAGTTTCCTTGACAATTCATTTCTGTCTAGACTTTAAAGTGCTTAATATAGTCCTCAGAGGACAGTGAACCCCAGTTCCCTTAGAATGACTGTGTTTGGGCACAGGAGAGCACTGAGGAGCTGATCTGACCTCTTACAAATTGGTGCCATTAAGTGACCACCCAGGATAAGAAGGTACCTTTGCAGCTGACCACAGTGCATCTATGTTTTAATGCAGTAACTTTCTCCTGATAGACCTACCATAACTAACTGGTGAAGGAACATCAGTTTGAAAGGAGGAAAATATATTATTAGAATGAATCACCATGTACAGAGAGTGGTGAATGTCTGTTCTCTCTCTGTCACCTAAAATGACATTAAATACTAATGCAGTGAAGAGTGAGAGGGAAGAAAAGGATAGAAAAGTTAGTGGAGCCATTTGTTCCAGCTTTTAAAAATGTTTCATCTTTTTTTTTTCTTAAAAACTAATCACTGTGCTAAGATGTCTTTGCCATCAGCAGTGTGACAGTAGAATGAGCAAAGGCTTTGGAATAAGACAGAACTTGATTCAAATTCTCCTATATGATACTGGGGGAGGTATTACAACTGTTAGAAACCTTAGCGTTCCCATTGATAGAGGAGAGATCATTTAAGCTTGCTGGATTGGTGGGTGTTATGGTGAACATGTGCAAAATGCCTAGGATACTATCTGGTATATTGCACTCATGTAACAATATTAACTATGTTATTCACACTAAGTTGGAGGGCTTTTCCTTTTCTAAGAAAAATAAATGAGAAGGATCTATCAGTTTCTTACTGTGGTTGCAGTGGACAAGCAGAACAAAGCCATCATTGGTTTTTCTGGTGGAATAAGTGGCATATGGGGCTGGAAGACAAGATATAATAAAAATTGTATTGAGCCTGTATTTACCTGTAAAATAGTGTGATGTTTAATTTTATTCATCATCTTGGCTAGGCCACAGGACTCAGATATTTGGTCAAACACCAGTTTGACCAAACATCTGTCTCTATGAAAGTGTTTTTTAGATGAGATGAACGTTCAAACCAGTAGACTTTGAGTAAAGCAGATTACCTCTATAAAGTGGGTGGGCCTCCTCCAGTCAGTTTGAAGGCCTTAAGAGAAAAAGACTGAGTTCTTCTCAGAGGAGGAGGGATTTCTGCCTCCAGACTGTCTTTGGACTCAGGCTGCAATATCAGCTCTTCTCTGGGTCTCCAGTCTGCCAGCATGCCCTGCAGCCTTTGGATTTGCCTGCCTCTCCAGTCATGTGAGCCACTTCTTGAAATCAGTCAACCTCTCTCTCTCTGTCATTCCCATTGGTTCTGTTTCTCTGTAGAATGCTGACTTATACACATAGATTAAATATTGGTTTGTGGTGACACTGCAATTTTGTGTAGGGGCAACAAATTTGATTGGAGCCTGGCCCCTCTGGCTTATTTCTCTTCTTTTTACCCTTGTTTTGATTTTCAGGTTTTTAGAGGACAGATATCTATACATCTTTGTTCAGTATTTGTTCTTTGTTATGCATCTATGTTGTGGAAGATCAGTTAAAGTCAGAAAATAGCAGATGTTGGGTAATTTGTAACCATGTACAAAGTATGTTCATACACATTATTTAATACTTATACCAATGCTGTGTGATAATTAAAATTATCCCTGTTCTAGATATGAAAGGATAACAATAAAAACAATATTGAGTATTTATTGATCTCTTATGGGCTAAGCATGTCACAGAAATAATCTCATGTAAGACTCACAGTGACCTACAGCATGAGTGCTCTTACTACTCCTAGTTTACAGATGAACACACTGGTTAGAATTTGAGCTCTGATCTACTGATTCCAAAGGAGCCTGTGCTTTTTTCTCATTTGGAAAGGCTTTCTCATAAAAGCCTTTTTAGATCCCCATCTGCCCAGGTGGACAGGGCACATCTCAGAGCCCTTTCGTGGCATGGGTCTCTGAGCTAGTGTCGTATTTCTGGAACTCAGCTAAAAATCTGGGATTCAATTAGGACAGAGATCAAATGACTTTAGGCTGCTTATGCAGAGCCTTGCCACTCCTGAGTTAAAGATTCTCATTTGTGGCTATTAATATTGAAAGGGATGAGGTATATCTTTGTATCAGTCATCAATTTTCCCCTGCCTTTATGGTGGAACTGCAGGAGAGTTCTGGGGACAATTTAAGGCAACTGAGGAAGTAAGAAGAAGCAGAGAATTAGAGGACTTAGGGGCTGTAGGGCTTTTCGCTTCTCATCCTTCTCCCTCTGATAGGTGAGGACACTGAGGCAGAGGAGCTAAGTCACCTGCTCAAGGTACATAGATCGGAGCAGCTAAAATTCAGTGTGCACATGTAATCACTTGCAATCTTGTTAAAGTGCAGATTCTGTTCTGTAGGAGGGATGGGGCCTGGGAGTCTGCATTTTCTAAGAAGCTCCCAGGTGAAGAGCATTATGATAGAGAGGATTCTAGAAGTGGAAAGAGGGAATGAGGTCTTAATAGGTCCTGTAATAGGTGATAATGCGATAGGCTGGTCTCTACAGTATTTGTTAATACTCAGATGCTCTTTCAAAAACACTAATTTATAGATGATCACATGATTTCAAATGCTACAAAGGGGGTTAAGAATTTTAACAGGCTGGAGCAATAGCCTGATTTAATATGCTTAAAGTTAAACAGAATGAATATGATTTAAAAAAAACCCAAACTTTTACCAATACAGAATATGTGAAATACAATTTAATGATGTGAAACAGACCTAGAGGCTTAAGTTGTCTATAAGTTTGTTGAGTCAGTAGCATAGTGTGGTTGCATTAATAGAAGTATAGTGTGTGGGGAATGGGAGGTGATGGTTTTCTTCCACATTGCACAAGTCATAAGATGCCTGGAAGATGTACTCAGTGTAGGGTGTGCCACATTAAGAAGGATATTAGAGACTTAAATTGTGTCTGGCTGAGCATGTCTGGGGACATTTGGGGCTGATGCATTCAAAGAATAGTTGAGGAAATTGGGTATTTAACCTGGATATTAAAATGTCATAGAATAATGTTAAGGTCTCACCCAAATATTTGAAGGGACATCATATGTTAAGTAATATTAGGTTTGTTCTGTGTGAACTAGAATCAGTAAAAGTGGAAACTAGAGACTGATCCCAACATAATCTAAGGCACTTGTGGGGAGACTAAGAAAAAGAACTGGGCGTGGAGTTAAATTCCAGCTGTGTGACATTGGGTACACCAAGGGCCACTCTTTCTCAGGCTCCCCATTTTTAAAATGGGGGAAAAAATCTTCCTCCCTGGTCATTGTAAGGAGTCAGTGAGGTAATTTGTGGAAAACATGGCCAAATGTGGGAAAGAGTGCTGACTCAATCACTTTTTAAAACATCGTAGAACTAGAGCAATCTAGCCACCAAATGACTGCCTTAGGAAGCAGTGAGTTCCCTGTCACTAGAGGTGTGCAAGCCAAGGACAATTAACCTTGTGGGAATTTGGGATGAGAACCTTGCACACGGGTTTGCTGCCAGGCAGGAGACTGATGTACAATGGACAGGATTTATGGGGTCCCTTCTAGCTTTAAGAGTCTGCACAGGCTGGCATCACCACTCTCTTTCACTGGCTATGAAAAATGCAGGTGGAAAATTGCTTCATCCAATCGTAATACTACTCACCTCTCAGCCTAAGATAGGGGAGGCAAAAATGGACTTTATTTTGAGCATTTCTTTCCCTACTCCCGAACTTAATGTCTTGAATTCTAAAATGGAACTATTTCCATTTTATGAGAATATCAAGGGCATATGTACCATACAGAATAGCTTCCTATATGGCATGATTTGAGGAGAGTAAAGGAAGACTCAATTGCACCAAATTACTTTTTCCATTGGTCCTGTCATACATCTTAAAATTACTCTATGATTGTCATTTCTTTGTATAGAGCTATCAAAATGTGAATGTTATTTAGAGTGACTAATGCCTCAAGCCATTATCAGTCATTAACGTCTTGGCCAGACTTAGTTTGGTCATTAGTGTGTTATTTGGTGCTCATGAAAATGCACTGCTCAGATTTCCTGCTGTAGGGAGCATTGTTAACTGGCAGCCCCAGCTGCTAGCTCACTGGAGCCTCTACCATGTTTGTACCAGGTCATGTTTCCTGTGGGCCACTTGCAATGAATGACTGACAATAGCAAGGGTAGAAATGCAGGTCCATTCCTGAGAGATGTGGGTCTCTGGTGACTTTGACTGGAGGTCTCCCCGTTAGCCCAACTGAACCCTTCTAAGAACTGTGCTACAGTCCCAGACCCTTCCTACCCAGGTCCCTCCCGTTTGTTCCCTTTCCTTCACAGGTGTCAGACCTGCAGTGTGGTCTGAGGGCCTTCCCTGCCTTCTCCTGCTCCCTCCCCTTTATCCTTCACAGGCATTTCCCTCAACAAATCTCTTGCACACCTAACCCTTGAAGGATTCAAACTAACACAAGTGGTGGCAGGAGTGGTCTGAGAAAGCAGGTGGTAAGATGGGTTTGTGAAACAGGCTTCCTCACAGCTCAGAAGGCAAAGAGGGTACCATCCTGAGGATATGTAGTGCATGGTAATCCCCAGCACAGGGTGGAGGCCCAGATGCTCAGCTTTTAACCAGTGGTGACCTGAGAAAATACCCTAGGAAGGAGAACTGAAAATTATAGCGGGGGAGAGGGAGAGGTCTGCACAAGCTGGTTACTACTTCGTTGTACCGATGCCCTGCAGAGAATGAGATGGGAGCCTTTCTGTGAGAAATGGAGGGCCTTTGACAAGCAGTTAAATGCTAACTGTGAGAGCCAGAGGCTGTCTTTGATAGCTCA
Organism: Neomonachus schauinslandi; assembly: GCF_002201575.2. Classification (NCBI taxonomy): domain Eukaryota; kingdom Metazoa; phylum Chordata; class Mammalia; order Carnivora; family Phocidae; genus Neomonachus; species Neomonachus schauinslandi. The sequence goes on along the minus strand of NC_058406.1, from coordinate 122,862,678 downwards.
CAAAGAGACCCAACCGAGCAGTGTCTTTAGACAGAATTGCGGAGCTGGAGACAGTCAGATGTTCAGCTGAGGCAGGTCTTCCATGCTAAGATCAGAACCTTGGTTGAGAAAACCTGGGACCCTGGAACACAGCAGGGATCTGGTTGGATGTTTCTGCAGCCTTTCCAAACCCTCAGAGTTTCCTCTGTACTTGGTAGCACTTCCCCAGCCCTGGGAGATGCTGTGGAGACCTCACCTCCACAAGACAACTGGAGCTATTCCCACTTCCTCACCTGGCTGCCAGGTGGGTAACAGGTTAAATCCCAGCATAACCTGACTGAGGACATGCTGAACCTGATGAAGGAGGAAAGAGATTGGGCACAAAAGGAGCTTCAAGAATTAGCTAGAATTTCCTGCCATCAAGGAAATACCCTTGGAACTAGATTTTGAGGGTGCTTGATTAAGGGGGCTGGAATGTCTGGCTAGATGAACAGGAATTCATTTTCTTGGGTACACTTTCTTGGGACATGAGATTTAACACCTGGCAAGGACCCAGGTACTATAGACTGAATGTTTGTGTCTCCCCACTCCTCACCCCCGTAATCCCCACCCCCCCTGCCAAATTCCTATGTTGAAACTCCAATCCCCAATGTGATGATATTTGGAGAAGGCGGCTTTGGGGGAGGTAGTTAAGGTTTGATGAAGTCATGAAGGTGTGGTCCTTATAATGGGATTAATGCCCTTATAAGAAGAAGAGACATGCACATATTCACGAAGGCTGTGCACAGGAAGGCCAGGTGAGGACATACGAGAGAGAGAGAGAGAAAGAGAGAGAGAGAGAGAGCGCGCACAAGCGCACAAGTAAAGGGAGCAGCAAATAGAGGAAAAGCAGGGTCTAGAAACCAAGAGGTGGAAGCAGGAATGGTTCCACTTTCCCTCACTCTCAGTGATCCACTAGGGTATTTGTACTTACTGTTCTCAAGATTGAAAGTGTTGGTCCCCAGGGGGTATATACTGTTGCCAGAGGGCACAGCAAGGTTCTCATTGAGCTATAAGCTAAGACTATCACCAAAGCCCTTGGGACTCACCTCCAAGGACCAGCCAGTAAGCAGAGGGGTCACAGTCCTGGTAGGGGTAATTGCCACTGATCAGCAGGAGGAGCAGGGCTGCTGTTACACACGGGCAGGTAGACTACGGGCAGAGCCCAGGCAATCCACTTGGATGTCTCCTGATACATCTCTGTCACATTTTGACTATGAATGATTACACACCACCATCCCATCCTAAGGAGGATGTTGCCAAGGCCTCAGATCCCTTGGGAATGAAGGTTTCTTGAAAATGCTAGGCAAGCCACCAAGCTCTGCTGAGGTTATACCTGAGGATGAGGGGACCTTTGAATGCACAGTGGAGGAGAACCAGACATGAGCCCAAGGCCAACTGCAGTAATGGGTACTGTTGTTCACACACCTAACGTCTTCTGTCCAAATTTCTCCTCAGGAAGAGAGGCCTCTGGGATGCATAGAGGAGCTGTTTCTACTTTCCTGTATAGAGAAGGAGATCAGGCCATGCAGTGGGGTGACTATGGTAGCCATGAAAATGCATAACTCAGATCTCCTCCTGTGGGAGTGTGATGATCTGACAGCACGAGCTGCTTCCTCTCTGGATTCCCCCTCACATCCACACTGAGGCCAAGTTCCCCAGGCTGCTCCCAGCCAGTGGCTGAGCATGATGCAGCACTAGCACAGGGCCTTTCCTGAGGGATGCAGGACTCCTCCAGCGGGTGACTTTGACTCAGAGCTGCAGTCCAGTTCCCTCCCTTCCCCCTCTCCCTCCCAGGGTCAGACCTGCCTCTCCATCTACAGGCTCTTCCAGCCTGCTCCTGTTCCCTCCCCTTTCCTTAAGAAGGAGTCCCCCAATAAACTCTTACATGTTTAATCTTGTCACCATGTCTGCTTCTCAGAGGACCCAAACGAGCATATATACACTAGAAAATGAGTGGTTTTTGACTCAGACCTGGATTAGAATCTTATTCTGCCACCGATTAACAATATGACTGTCATTCAACCTGTTCTTATTTTCCTCAAAAATAAAAATATTTCTTATTCCTAAAGTTCTAGTGAGTATTTTTTTTTTTTTTTTTTTTTTTTTTAAAGATTTTATTTATTTATTTGACAGAGAGACACAGTGAGAGAGGGAACACAAGCAGGGGGAGTGGGAGAGGGAGAAGCAGGCTTCCCTCTGAGCAAGAAGCCCGATGCGGGGCTCGATCCCAGGACCCTGGGATCATGACCTGAGCTGAAGGCAGATGCTTAACGACTGAGCCACCCAGGCGCCCCAGTTCTAGTGAGTATTAAATGAGTTAACATTTGAGGAGTACCTATGATGTGCCTCCTATATCTAGTACATAATTGGTTCTTTTCTCACACTGGGAGTTAGCAAGACAATGAAGGAATGGGATGCTCCACTGATAAATTTGATAAGAGATTGCAAGGAAGCGAGAAAGGAAGAAATTCCAGCAGTTCCACGAGATGAGCCTAATCCAGCCTCCATAGAAAGCTTTAAGTGCTTGGGAGCATGAAGATACTGGGTACCTAGTGAGGGAGGAAGGGGCACAGACATGAGACTAAAGTTGATCATTTTATTTTAAGGCCAATCCTCAGTTCTATATAAACCCTAGTGTAAGCTTTTTCAGAAGAACATTAAAGGCAGCCATGAAGAAAAGAGGTGGTTCTGCCTGTCTGCACAGTGCTGTCCATGCCTGCCCCCTGTGGGAGCACATGCCTTCCTCCTAGGATCCTTCAGGGCCTCACACAAAGGGCCACCATAGGATTCATGCTCTGATGAGAGTAAGTTCATGGAGCAGAACAATGTGACTGATGGCAGTGGGCCTTTCTCTCTTTCTTTCTTTCTTTCTTTTTCTTTCTTTCTCTTTCTTTCTTTCTTTCTTTCTTTCTTTCTTTCTTTCTTTCTTTCT